>NW_015112691.1:100007-133076 GCF_001443285.1 Poecilia latipinna | reverse complement strand
AATGTGAGATGTTTGCAGTGGTGACAAAGCTCCTGTCTCTTTCCTTAATGCTCATTGTTTCTTATTGTTGAATATTGAGGTGAGGGAGGCCCTGCGGTGCTTTAGATGTTGTTCTGGGATCTTTCATGACCTTCTTGAGGAGACTACGATGCACTTTTATTGTAAATTTAGCAGACCGGCCACTCCTGGGAAGGTTCACCACCATTTCATGGTTCACTGAAGTCACAAAGCATTAGAAACGCCTTTGTGGCCCTTTCCAGATAGGTGTTGGTGACTTTCGTTTTTTTTTTCCTTCAGTTTTATTTGAATCTGTTTGAGATTTGTAGTTCCCTTTCGAGATATTCAAGCCTACTGTGTATTGGAGTCAAATGTCACATGTCAGACAGCAATCATGCCTGTGTATGAGTGAAATCCAACCAAAAAAAAAAAAATGAATGTAATCACATTTTATGTATGAATGAACCAAGGTGTGGAGAAAGCTTTCCTCAGAAACTGCTTTTTGTATTTACTCTGGTCACCTTTATTTGATATAATTTGTTTGTTGATCTGAGATATTTAAGCAAAAAGGAAATCTGTAATGTAATCCAGTTACTGTGCTCTACAGATCCATAAGATCCTTCAAACGTAGCCAAACAGCGACTCTAACCATGCGCACCGGTGCAAATCCACCCAAATCAGCTGCCGCTAATTGACAACAACTCCATGATTAACTTTTATTAATCCCCACAATTTGATCACGTTCCACAATTAAACACGTCCGCTTTTGAGTTTGTTTGCTTCCCAGAAGCCGCAGGCTTCGCTCGGACAGCCTCCGTCTTTTGTGAAGGAACAAGCTCCACACTGTAGCATCTCTGTGTTTGTTTCCATTGTTCCGCCTCCAACCGAGCGACGTGTCCTCTTTCTGGTCCACCACACTCAGGCAGCTTTTGGAGCCACCTCACATGACTCCAAAAACGTCCTCTAGTCAGTTTGTTCAGTATCTTACTGGAGCATTTAAAAAGCTTTCCAAATGTTTCTCCGTTACAAGCCTTTCATGGGAGTTTCATGTTGAAGGACACAAAGTAGTGCATCATTTTGAAATGATATCTAGTTGGCAACTGTTTTGTTTTTACAAATAAAAGTCTAAAATTGTGGTGTCCATCAGTATTCATCCCCTGTTACTCTGACACCAAACCACCTTCCCACAGATGCCAGAATAAAGAAACACAGCCCATCCATGTGAGATTTATTGCCCCTATAAATCACAGCTGCACAACATACTCAGGGTATCTGGAGGTTTCAGCAAGTCAAATTTAAGACTGTTGAAGACCTTTTCAATGCCAACTTGAATTAAATGTATGACCAAAAAAACTATAAATATAATAGGGGATTGTGGGAGGTTTTTCTTTATTACAATTGAGCATCGCAAACCCCCCATAGTGCCACGCTTAAAAGCTTTTTCTGCACATAATGACCCTAGCATCGCACGGGTTGGCAACAAAAGCGAGCCAGCTAGCTAGTTAGCCAGAATGTACTAGAAGCTAGTTAGCTGTAGCCTCAACTGCCTTGAGTCACAGAACGCAATGAATTTGTCTGCGTGTGACTCAAACATTTGCCTGACAGAAAAGTCAGGGAAAAATAAACTACAAAAAATATATTAGATTAAATATTCCTACTAGTCAAATTTAAGATCTGTGATTAATGTATTTAAGGCCAACTTTGATTGATTCAAGATATTTAAAGATACATGAATTTAAGACTATTTGGATAACGTGATCATACAAAATCCCAAAACCACACAAAAGTCGGTGGTAGTAATGCAGAAAAATGGGATATGATCAGTTTTGCAAGACATCGTTATTCAAATGATCACAATAACCAATCATGAGCGTCTGTTATTTTCCTCTCAAAGCTGTGTGCAAAGAAAGCGTGCGGTGCAGCAACCCCTCGGGGTGAGGTGGCACAAGCATTGTGCCTACACAGCAAATAAAAAAATAAAACCAAACGAGTGACATTTTGAGTGCTGGCACTGTAAAAGCACATAATGATATGAGGCAAGGCAACACAGCACAGCTCACAAATGTGGGAACAAGACACATTAAACGTACCTTTGACACAGGGCCTGCCCTCTGCTAGACAGACAGGGGGGTTAGTGCTGGCGACAGAGGGGAGGTGGTGGAAGCGGGGAAGCTGACCGGGATGGCTGCTCTGTCAGCATTATATGCTGCTCTGAGATTGATTTGACATTCAAGTTGCTCACACTCTCTCTTTTAAGGTCTATAAAACTCACATTTTACCCCTCTCTCTCTCTCTGTTTCACTCACTGAGGGGAACGACCTGAACCTGCTTCAGCCGCCTGGAGGTGACTCTCTGAAATCACTGGGTTAGTGGCTAACAAGCAGAAAAGACAGAAGACAGAGGCAGCGCCGGGAAAAGAAAAATGGAGCACTTACTGGACTGAGCAGTGCGGGCTTGGATGGGCTGGGTGTAGACACCCAAACCCATTTCAGAGCGGGCTGCCAGGGAGAAATAGTACATGGTGTCAGGCTTTAAACCATCCACAGAGTGGGAGCCCGCCGGGCCGAACGTCACGTGTTTCTGGAGAGACAAATAAAAAAAAAATACCCAACAATCAGTGGTGCTGCACGAGCTAGTTCATGTGCTCTACAATAACAAGATGATATAATCTTCAACTGCAGTCCAAACAGTCATACATGACTGCCAAAGGGAGCAGAAGCTGCTCGTTCCAAAAACAAGCCGGCCTCCAGCTTCCAACTGGTTCGGTCCACCAGAGTCCCAACAAACGGCCGCAGCAGAGAGAGAGTAACAGAGCAGATTGTGTCCACGTTAGGTTTTTCTCATCAGCTGGGGAGCCGACTACATTACTACAATAACACAGCCTCCCCACTCAGAGGGGTTGCATCATGAAGAGTAGGAGTCGTCTGCAGTTTCACTGTGGAAAACGAGACAAATTCAGCAGCAGACGGAGAGAGCGACAGGGCGAGCTGCTGTGCAGGAGAGATAGTCCCGACACGAAGCGGTCTGAACGTCGTGTTCTGATGCTCACCTTGCTGTCTGAGCCGGCCTCCCAGTACTGCAGCTCGTACTTGGTGATTTGGTCCTGCACGGGCCACAGCCACGTCAGCGAGATCCGGGTGTCCAGCTCGGCTTCGGCCTCGAAACTGGACGGCTGCGCGGGGACTGGAGCGGGGAGGGCACGGGTTAAAGCACGGAGGCAAACAGGCTTACAAAAGGTTTCATTCTGTCGCATGGAACATTCATTTTTTATGCATTTCAATGGGAATTTATGTAACGCACAAATACAATTAATGCTAAATCTTGAATGGCAAAGAATAATTAAATATAGGGCTGAAACGATTCATCAGATTAATTGTGATTAATTATTTAGCTAAATAATCATTAACTAATCTGTTAATCGTTAACTGTAGTGTTCAGATTCAAAAAAGGCCAACTTGCTGAAAGCACAACATACTTAAGGGAAAAGTTAAGCTAAAACTGTGCGATTAATTCATTGATTATTTCAGGAATCAATTCATCATGATGAATCCGATTCATTTCAGCCCCTTCCCAGGTTTTATTTAGGGACAACAGAATAAAGTGGGGCTCCGATTGAATACACACCAAAAAAATGAAGAATTGTTTTAATTCTACATAATAAAGTGTCTATGTTAGTCTAGCACATGAAATCCCAATGAAGTTGGACTAAGACTGAATGTGAAATAGTACCAGAGATAAAGCCCTGCGATAAGAACAAACATCAAGTTGAATATCTCTGCTGAATGATTTTATCTCAAACACATACGTGCGTTTATGAGCTGTTACGCAAACAGTCAGATTAAATGCTTTCCACTAACAATGCATTCCTACTTGTTACACACATGAAGAACTCCAGAGCCTCTCAGAGTGGCTGGTGCTCACCTCCCTGCTGTGTTTTGACTTGCAGGATGTCAGAGGGTGGTCCGTCACCTACGGAGGTGAAGCCCAGCACCCTGAGGCTGTAGGTGATGTCAGGGGTCAGGCCAGAGATGGTTGTCAGGCTGCTGTCGTCCGTGTTGTGCTTCTGCCAGGCGCTGAGCGGGGCCGTCATGTCGGAGCTGTAGTAAACCCGGTAGCCTCTTATCTGTCCGTTGGGCTCCTCTGGCGGCTCCCACTGGACCAGCATGGTGCTGGCGCTCAGCATGCGCGCCTGGACATGGAGGGGCGGCGATGAGGGTGCCTGCTCGCCGGTGCGCGTCTCCACGGGGTCGCTGGGCGGCCCGCGGCCGATGTTGTTGATGGCCATGACGCGGAACTCGTACTCGGAGTACGGGCTGAGCCCGCCGATGCTGTAGCGCGTGGTTGCCACGCCCTCCACCTCCTGGAAGCCGTTGTCCGACGACTTGGCTCGGTATTGGATCATGTAGTAGGAGACGGGTTCCGGGTTCCCGGAGTCCCACGTTAGCGTCACGCTGGTGGCGGTGGTCTCCGTCACGGTGAGGGAGGTCGGGGGTTTCGGTAAGGCTGAGGACGGAGAGACAAATCATTAGCTTTGACTATTTTTGTAACAAATCAATCAATCACATGATAAAAAGAAACTGGACAAGTTTCATTTACATGATTGTTTTGTTTTTCTCACGTCTTTCTCTCTGGATGACAAAAGGCCGTCTGATGCATTGATCTCAAACAGCCTTTATTTTGAAAGGCAGTCTTACTTTTGTATCCATTTTATTTATTGTTTTCTTTATTTAATTTTGGATATTTAAAAAGTCCTCCAGCTTCAGTGTTTAATGTTCCTTAAAAATTAAGTTTATTGATCTTTGAGAGTGTGTATTTACATTAATATTAGCTT
This sequence comes from Poecilia latipinna, assembly GCF_001443285.1. Classification (NCBI taxonomy): domain Eukaryota; kingdom Metazoa; phylum Chordata; class Actinopteri; order Cyprinodontiformes; family Poeciliidae; genus Poecilia; species Poecilia latipinna. The sequence goes on along the minus strand of NW_015112691.1, from coordinate 128,248 downwards.
GTCATATTATTATAAGTTATTATTCTATTTTTTGACAGGTGTCTTTATATTATATAATTAATGTTCCTTTGAAGAAATTGTATGCATAAGCTTATGACTGTTTGATATTTTTCTTTATTTTAAATGCAAAAAAAAAAAAAAAAAAAACAAAAAAAAAACAAATTTTGTAGGAAACTTAAAAATTTGCAGCAATATATATTATGCTGTATGGACAAAAGAACGTCAGGATATGAAGGTTGCAGATTCATTAAATAGGCTCATTTCTCTGCTGTTTTGGCATCTGGACAAAACAATTTATATCCTATCACTCTTGGACTTGTAAGGTCTTGCAAACAGTGAATGGAGACGGTTTGTGAACATTGATGGATACAGAGAAATACATTTTTCATGTTTTGTTACCAGAGCCAGTTTAAGAACTCCTGCTGAGATTTAACCTGAATTTAAAGTCCAAATAAACAAATGTGTTTTTTTTTTTGTTTTTTTTTATTAATCAGTGTATGTTTTGTCAAAAGAAGGAAAACCAAAATATTGTACTTATTGTTTAGGTTTAAAATCAGACTGTGACACATGTAGAATCCTCCAAGTATAGGAAAAAACATTTTTCAATATTAAATTCTAGTTTTTCCGTGCCAACTCAGACCTGGGAATGATCATAAAGTAAATGACAGACTTTCCCAGACTGCACAGAATCACTGTATAAATTATGCGGTTTTCAGGTAATTCCAGGAAATCTGACAATTTTGATAAAACACTTGTAAAGAGTGGAGAAACAAAGCTCATTAAAGCTCACGTCACACTAACCGGCCCGAGCTGCTCGCCTGTAAGCCATCCCCTACAACACTGTCAGCAATAATCAACCCAAAAAGAACAGCAAACCTTAAGTGAAGTCATAATTTTGCTTAATAGTCCGACAATTACTGACAATAAAAGAAAATTGCAAGAGTGGTTCCTGCTGTTGCAAATGCAAGCCAAACAGAGGGTCCGTATTAAGGCCTCCTCAGGGAGACGGGTCTGTAGTGCTGTGGTCCCTCTAATGACTGTGACATTTTGTGTATCGATCAGCCTGAGTGGAAAGCCAAATCAATACGGACAAATACTGATACCAGAGGCCGTGATAGGTAGACAACACCTCTTTAAAGTCACGTACACGCTTGGATATAGAAGCAGGCGGAGAGAAAAATACAAGCCAGAGAGATCAATGCATCGACGAGGAAACTCCAAACCCTTGATATTTTTTAATTTGTAACTGTAAAGTGTTTAAAATTAGTTTCAAAGGGCATATGAAGGTGTTTTTTATTAGATTATGTTTTAATGATCTACAGGGCCTTGCAAAGGTATTAACACTCCTTTGAGCTTTTTCAACAGATGATAAACACACAAACTTTAATGTGTTTTAGTGGGATTTTAAGTGACAGATCAACACAAAGGTGAAAGACGTTGTGAAAAAGAAAGAGTAGTTTTAAAAAAATAACATTTAAAGTGCAGAGGACATTACCAAAACCCATGTATTGATAGTTTAAGTTTGTCACAATGCTTTTCTTTTCAGATTGTGGATTGAACAGTCCTTCATAACATGTTGAACTGGGTTTTATTTACCGTAAAGGAGTTGACACTGTCCAAATCCACAATCCTGCACTGCTTTGTGTTGGACTATCACAAAGGTTTTGCTTGCATGGTGACAAAAGGACTATTTAAGTTGCTTGCATCAACATAGGGGTGGGGATTTATTGTATTGTTTATCAGTTATTGTGAGAATTTTGCAGAATTTTGATTTATTGCTTTTACAGTAAATGTCAGTTCATGTCCTTAAAAAACTGACTGAAATGTTATTTTACTAATTTCTGCACAGCTTTTTTTCTACAAGAGCATCGACAAATATCAGTACATTTAAAAACATGATTCAATTAAGTTTCTCTGTACAGCTGGGTGATATAAATCAAACCGTATTTCAAATAGGCAGCCACAGCCACACAATGGCCTAAAAACAGAAGTAATAAACAGCTCATTATGATCATTTTTAGTATCATCACAACAGTATCACGAAATATTGTGATAAAATTCTAAGTCTACCTCAACGTTGTTCTTTTCTCTTCAAATCTGCGCCTCACCTTTGACAGTAACCTGCGCCGTGGCTTCGATCATCCCCAGAGAAGACATGGCCACGCAGGTGTAGTTGGCCGACTCTCGGATGCTGGTGACCTCCAGCACGTTGCGGCCCAGTGGCATCTCCTCCTCCTTGGTCAGCTCCACCTGACCCATGGTCCACTTGACGTAGGGCATAGGCGAGCCCACCGCCACGCACGTCAGGTTGACGCTGCCGCCCGGCATCACCTCTTGGTTGTTGGGTGGAATAGAGAATCTAGGTGGGACTCTTCGTACTGAGAGGAAAAGAAAATGAAAGGAAATGAGTGTAAGGGTATGCAAGGTAAACACAATCCTTCCTTGTGTAAAAACTTGTGAATGTTCTCTCTCCATGCAACATCACAAAGAAAAAAAAAAAGTCTCAGAGAGTCTAATAGAAAGGAGGAGCTGATCGCTTTTGTCCAAATGTGCGGGCGAGCACAAAGGGAATAAAAGGATTGTCACAAAATGGCTCTGGATATTCAGAAGAAATCTTTTTTTTCATCCCTTTCCCCACAATAAGAGAGAATATTACCAAAAATAGTCCAGTTTTGCAGGAGGCTATGTCCGGACCTCTTTTGTCAAAGTGTCAAACAGTAGCGGTAGTTGCATCATTGAGGGACCCTGTGGAGTTGCCATTGTTTGATTTCTCCTCCCTCTCCCTCTTCCTTTCTCTTTCTCTCTGGATCCTTCAGCTCTCTCCCTCTGTCTTTTTCGCTCTCTTTGTGCAGTTCTGATATGCAGATAGGCTGACATTAAATAGAGGTTCCCATGGAGACAAGAAGGGCCCGTTGACGTCGCTTGGGACAAGGCAAACACCAATTCAGAGGGTCTGCGGCGCACTGAAAAGCTAGCCCAGGATAAACAGGCAGCCAGCATTTACATATGACTTTCTGTCTCCATGAAGATGCATACCAAATGCCTCTCATATTTACACATTTTTGATCCCTTTCCTGGGAACTTTTGGCAAGAAAGTTATCCATATGACACTGCAGGGGGGGAAAAAAACTGACAACACTTTGTGAACATCCATTAGTGTCACACCTGTTAAATTTATGACATGTTCCACTAGTGTGCACTCAATCTAAGAGTTAGAGGCTTTAGCTTCTTTATCCTCGACTACGAGGAAAGTGAAGCTTCGCCAAACATTTAGCTTCCCGCTGAGAACCCATTATTTCTATTCCACCTCTGCTCTTCATATGTTTCCAAGACACTAACAGCAAAATAAAAAGAAAATACTCTCCCTGCAGAATTCGCACTGCTTGTCTCCCCTAATGCACTACAGTATCTCCGTGTGTCTCAGAAAAAAAAACTAACAAAAAAAAAAACAAAAAAAACCCTCAACTATAATTGCTCTTATGCTCGGGTCTACATGAAAATGGATTTTCAAATACGAGTCTGCCTCCAGTCCCCACCGTCAAAACCCTTCACCCCCCTCTCCCGGATCTAATTTGAACCGGAACGTCGTTACAGCCGTGCTTGTTATTCCCCTCATTATGTGGTGAAATGGAAAAACACAAAAGCACCTTTTGAGATTCCAGTCAGGGAAAAAGGCTGGTTCTCTGGCCGTAATAAGTGGGGGGGGGGGGGGAAACCAGGTTCACATTCATCTGAATTTTCCCATAATAATTGAGGCTCTGCATGCAGACTTTCTGCTGTTTTAATCAACAGATTCACGTGGGATGAAGCTACTTGGCTCGGTATCAAAAAATAATTAATATCCCAAGTTTGAGCCGCAGAACACTTTGGCAGCTTTGCTTTTGGAATTTGGCCTCGTGAGATTCTGTCACACAATTTCCAACAGCAGAAACGGCCAAAGTTGCGTAAGACTAAAGTTGATTTTCCTCAACATTTAATTAAGTTTTTAAAATGGGGCTTCATGACGAATGGATGTCATGACATGTCAACTTTTATGAAATACATGAAAAATGTTTTTTTTTTTTTTTGCCATGTTGAGGTGGCAACATGGCAAATAGTGGATAGTTGAGGTGCTAGCTCTGAGAGCAGATAGAGATGCTGGTCTGGACTAAAGCATGCATGGGAGCTGGAAGGTTTGACTTTAAAAAGTTTCAGCTTGTTTGGCGCCGACAGGATTTTTTTTTAAAACTGGCAATCTTTTTTCCAGTCAGTAAACGCACCTTACCTATGCACATCCAGGTTACAGTTACACTCTATGGCATCGATGCCATATTTGATTTTGAGAATGGCGTCAAAGAAAGCAGATAAATCTAACAAGCTAAATACCTGTTTTTAAGAAGACATCGAAAAAGGTTTAAGTTAAATCAGGCTGTAAGACAGAGAGACTTCAGCAAAACTTTGGTCGACAACAGCAAGGCTGTTTTATTCTTCTAAGTTTTTCATTTATCCGTTTCTCATTCAAAATAATGATTTTACTCTTGTTGAAATCTCAAAGTTTGGGTAACCAAGAAAGAAGCTTTAAGATACTGCTGTCTCAGCGGCGCTAACCACAAAATATGCTGTAAGATGCAAAAGACAGTTTAAAAGTCAACACAAAAAGCATTATGAAAGAAAAAAAAACATGTTTTATAACTAATCTCTAACACACACAGTGTGACGTTACCTTTTCTCTAAATATAATTAATTAGCAACCACTATTTTATTTCTGTTATAGTTCTTTAGCAAGTCAAAGCTTAGCTAAAGTTGGAGATCAGAAATTGCTGATTTCAAGAAAATGAAAAACTATGAGTAAGGGGAAAAATCAAATTTCATTAATAACCGACAGCAGGACTTGCAGTCGAGGCACTTCCGTTGAGCTTTTTAGAGTTCATATTGGAAGCCACGTGTGTCTTTTTACAGTAATGTTTCTTCTTTTCATTTTAATTCTCAGAACAAGCAGACGGATGTAGGCCAAATATAAAACCATGAATCCATTTAGCTCAAAGCAGCAGTTGTTCTTTCGCGATTCCATAGACTTAAGAGTACTATGAGCAGTCAGTCAATGGGGGCTTGTGTATATTGAACACTTAATGTTGTGAATAATTCATGGTGCGCGGTTAAGTTTGGAGAGGTGCTTTGGAACAAAATGACTAGAAGGCAGGTAATTGTTATCGATTCCCCCGGAGCCTCTCTCCTGTCGAGAGCGGCTCGGAGAGATGGGCTCCGGGACTCTATCAAAACCACAAAATAAGCCCTGTCTCCACTCTGCCTGCCTGCTTGCTGGATACCTATAAATTTAACTGCCCTGACAAAGTGCCCAAGGATAGCAGAACCTGTCCAGTCAATCAATATCTGGCACAAACTGGCACAGAGTCAGCAGGCTGCGAGTCTTCCTGGCAGCAGCGTCTCTGGGCGGCCATGATGGCTGATCATCCCCTTGTCAGCACTCTGGCAGCTCATTCTTAAATATTCTACAGGTCAGCTGTTTGTGAGGCAGAGATGTGCAAATGGAAGTCAAGGAGGAAAAAAATTCCTGAGAATCACCTCCGTCTTGAATACAGAGGATGGTATACATTTTAATGTAGAGTTCAGTTTGTTGCATCATGAATCACCTGCAATTAAGGCTGTAAACAACATCTTTTAGCACAGAGTCTGATATTTTTTGTCAATTAGGTTAAATGATTTGGGAAGATATTCTTAGATGGTCCAGAAATAAAGATCTTGAAACAATGAAATCGTTTTTGACTTGCTCTGTTGTGTTATGACTAAAGGTTGAGTACAATGGCAAACTGGTCGCCACTTCATAAAATCATTAACAAATTTGTCAAAAGAGGCATTTTTAATGTTTTGTTTTTTTGGGTATAAGGACCCACTTAAAGTCATAAAAACATATACAAATTTACATGTTTGTACACTGATTAGAGCTTATGACTTGTCAAGACCTTATTTTTGAAGATAAACATGGAGATTTTTAATTTTCCTCAAAACTGAACTGAATTGCTGAAATCTTGCCTCATTCTCATGAACAGAACATCATGAGCTAGATTTATCTTTACACTTACACTAGTAAATAAATCCCAGAAAGACTGGGAGATGTTTTTGTCTTTGCATTAGTCCATAATGTGACCACGACATCCTTCAGTCTCCAGGTGGAAGCTGCCCACGCTGGTAAAACAGACGTAATCCCCAGAGAAAGGCTTTGTCAGCTCCAACACCCATGTCCCTCAGTGGGAGAGCCGGGGTGTTGCTGCCTAAATACCTGACAAATCCGGTTGCCACCTGAATACCCAAGTAATCCATCACACACCTCTGATGGCCCTACACAGGCGGATGGAAAGCCTAGCAGTGAAAGCCGCTGTAGCTGTTGGTGGATACAGTCAACAGGAAGGACACGGGCGGGCGCGGTGAGGAAGAACGCTAATACAACGGAGGGCTAATAATGACTTAAGCTAACTGCTCGGGGACTCCTTTATATGTTTAGGCAAGACTAATTGAAACACACTTTGGAGGAGTGGCAATGGAAAGCATGCAAGAGCTGTAAAGGGATCCATGCAAATACGTGGACAACAGCACACAATTGAACTGCGAGGATTAGGGAGAGTTATTAATAATGTATTCATCTCTAGGGGAAAAGGATACCTGTGTTTTCACCACAGGAGGTGGGTAAGAAGGGAGGGAGGGAGGGAGCGTAGGAGAGAAGGAGGGAGGGAGTGGACCTTTCTCTGAAAAATCTGCACTAATGGGGAGGAAGGGACAGAAAGTGAAAATGACCAACCTTTGTACTCACTTGTTTTTGGATCAAGTGATTTGTTCATGTGGGCTGATGAAATGAAAGATACAAAGTGAGGAGGAAGACAAACAGTGACACAGACAGGTGCTTTCGGGCATCATGTGTGAACAAAAGATGTATTTTAGCTTGTTTTTATAGTGTCTATTTTAATATCTAAAATACTTTGACTTGTAAAACTTGAACTGTTTGGATTCTACACTGAATACAGATGATACAATAACATTGTTTTGAATTTAAATTATTTTCACAACATAAAAGGAAAGCATTTTCAATGCAAGGTCTCCCCTGTTCTCCAATATACAGATGTATAAATAGAATTGGTGCAACGTAATTTCTTGAATATTAGTGTCAAATCTTTGCATTATAAAAGAGTCTTGGGGACTCTGTAAAAAAAAAAAAAAAAAAAAAGGTGATGTAACAGATCAGACTGATTTCTGATCACTGTGAAAATATTGTGTGTAGCTAACTATTAGCTGCTAATCATGCTAACATTAGCATCTGCTTCACAACTTTTTGTCAGCACTTAACGCCCGTTTTTCAGTTTTTAAAACGACTTTGGATTGTACTTAATTATCTCTAGTTCCAAATCTAAAATAATTTTGTCCAGCAATCCTTAAGTGGATAACTTTATGCTGACTGCAAATATCTCTGTTACAATAAATTACCTATAAATACTATTGTGGCGAGATCGTATTATTTGAAAAATGAAAAGTCTATCTTTGAGTGTAGAAACTGGCAACACTTTTAAATAGTGTTTAATGAGCAGAAAATCAGAAAAAGAAATAAAAATGTAAAGGATTCACATCCACATTAGAGCCAGGCTGTAACAACTACAAGAATACCAATACTTGAGTTAGCCTCCAATGCTAAAGTTAACATTTTGGTTTTTAGCTATGAGAGTTAAACAATGTATTTCAAGGGTTTTCTAATGTGAACTACATTTAATTCAATAGCTAAAATTTCGTAGCGACATGCATTGTGTAAATAAATCAACATCCTAGGTTAAACAGGAAATCTGTAAAACATTTTGAGTAGATTAAACCGTTACCCTATTTATTAAGGAGGCAATTTTCTATGATTTCTGTTATAAACTGAGATTTAAAAAAAAAAGATTATATGGACGAGTTAAATCTAAAATGAGCTTTTGGACACCGACTAGAGATTCTTTAAAACAGCTTGTGAAGCGTTTGTTCGTATAGACAAATAATTTGTCATTTTTACGATTCCCAAAGATATTCCTGGAGCATTGTCTCATTCTCATGAACAAAACATCGTGAGCTAAATGTACCGCTACACCTGTGAGTCACAGAAAGACTGGGAGATGTTTTTGTCTTTGCATTAGTCCATAATGTGACCACGACATCCTTCAGTCTCCAGGTGGAAGCTGCCCACGCTGGTAAAACAGACGTAATCCCCAGAGAAAGGCTTTGTCAGCTCCAACACCCATGTCCCTCAGTGGGAGAGCCGGGGTGTTGCTGCCTAAATACCTGACAAATCCGGTTGCCACCTGAATACCCAAGTAATCCATCACACACCTCTGATGGCCCTACACAGGCGGATGGAAAGCCTAGCAGTGAAAGCCGCTGTAGCTGTTGGTGGATACAGTCAACAGGAAGGACACGGGCGGGCGCGGTGAGGAAGAACGCTAATACAACGGAGGGCTAATAATGACTTAAGCTAACTGCTCGGGGACTCCTTTATATGTTTAGGCAAGACTAATTGAAACACACTTTGGAGGAGTGGCAATGGAAAGCATGCAAGAGCTGTAAAGGGATCCATGCAAATACGTGGACAACAGCACACAATTGAACTGCGAGGATTAGGGAGAGTTATTAATAATGTATTCATCTCTAGGGGAAAAGGATACCTGTGTTTTCACCACAGGAGGCGGGTAGGGAGGGAGGGAGGGAGTGGACCTTTCTCTGAAAAATCTGCACTAATGGGGAGGAAGGGACAGAAAGTGAAAATGACCAACCTCCGCGCTGATCTTTTTGTGGGTGAAGTGATTTGATGAAGATGACCAATGGGATGAGAAAGATGCAAAGTGAAGAGGAAGACAAACAGTGAAACAGACAGGTGCTTTTAATACACAGAGGAGGTAAGTGACATGGTACAGATCGCAAGATGATTCACACCCCTTAAACACTTTTCCATCTCGTCTTGTCACAAACACAAACTTGGTGCATGATAGGTAAGTGGAAGGAAAAGCGTTTTGCTTTAAAACTCTTACAAATGCAGCATCATATTCAACACCATTTACTCCGATACCCCATAAATAAAACCCAGTGCTACTGATTAGCTTTTGAAAAACAGAAAAGCAACCACTCAGGATAATGCTGCCACCACAACGTGTGTGTTTAGGTAGCAGATGTGAACATGTTTGCCATGTTTGGATTTGATTCAGGGAATCAGAGTAAAGACGTTTTACATTTTTACTTGTCAAATCTCCTGTTTGATTAACCTTCCACATACTATGCATTATTTTGTGCAGCTTTGTTAGTTAAGATCCCTATAAAACTCACTGATGTTTGTGGTTGTAAAATCACAAAATGGGAATAAATTAAGGGGTCTAAATCCAGGATCAAGGAAAAAAACAGAAAACACAGATTTCTTAGCTAAATTGTGATTTAAAATAAGTAAGTTCAAACATCTTTAATCAAACTTTTATCAAAAATTCCCCCTTCAAAGTACAATCTTATTATAATTCACAATGAATTTGTACCTTTTATCTTCTTGAGCATATGCTGATGTCAGTGTTACTAAATATGCTCTTGTTCTTCTTCGCCCCCCGTCATAAATCTGACCTGAATTGACCACATTCCAAGTTTCCCTCCGTGAGACACACACACATACACACACACATAAAACAGCATCGAGATATTTTGGTGAGGAAAAAAAAAAAAACCCAGCTGCAGTACTTTATCCTCGGTGACATATTGACATGTCACATGGATATATGAAAGAGTGCCAGCAGACAGAAGCTGACATCCCTCCTCCGTTGTGGGATAAACGCTTGACAAATGAGCGCTCAAGCACGATCACAGCGCGCTGTGTGCTTCAGCCCACGTTGATGGAGTCCTCCCTTTTTAGAGGAGGGTCACAGAGAGCGACCCGCAGCTGCACACCTTCAAACACGGTCACAGTCCTTAATGGATATCGAGGAAAAGGACATACTGTAAATTGATACAAACACAACGGGAAAAACAATAGATGAGCACGCTCTTCGCCCTCAAACAACCCCCCCACCATCGTCGTCTCCTTCAGTCTTACTCCTCCCACACGCTAATATGAGGACATCACTCTCTGGTGGCTCTAAAATGTCAAGTGGTGACGGTGGAGCAGGCGGCGTGTTTGTGTACCCGCAGAAAGGAATCGGATCAGGTGGTGACAGAGCAGGAAGGGGGGGGGGAGAAAAAAACACATCCAGGGATACAAAACACCAAACCCTAACGAGAACATTTAATGCATGTCTGATAGGTGTGTGTTTATGTGTGTGTGTGGTTGGGTTTCACTTGTGGTTTGCTGCACGACACCTTGAAAAATCCCCACTTTGAGTTGTACACAAACATAAATAAATAAAAAAAAAAAGATAAAATGTTTAATTTAAACATCAAAGTTTTCTAGCTCTAACATGAATTAATTGATCAACTCTTCGGTAACAGCACCATGTAGTAAAATGAATGTCAAATGCAGCGGCTTGCAAAAGTATACGCAACTCTTCATGTTTTTTCACATTTTGAAATGTTACAGCCACTAATTGTAATGTTTGTTTGTTTGTTTTAGCTGTGAGCTAAAAGGAAACGAATTCATGGATCTCGACATTTCTCCTAAACCTCTACTGTTAACACTCAGTCACAACTACAAAGAAAGGATGGTGGTGGCAGCATCATGCCGTGGGGATAAATGTGTAAACAGGGTTAAAGTTTGACCTATCGTCTTAATCATTCCAGCTCCCACAGTATGATACCACCACCACCATGTTTCATGGAAGAACTGACATGTCCAGAATGAAGTGCTAAAATGGTTTAGTCAAAGTCCTAGCTTTAAGCCAATAAAGATACTCTCCCTGTATGTGACTCTCTCTTCAAGTTTCTCTGCTGAAAAGTCTCCTCGCAGCATGATGCTGCCAACACCATGTTTTACAGTGAGTGTGTTCTGTCCAGAGTAAAGCTATTGATAATCACACCCAGCTGGAGTCTGTTTACTTATCCGGTGAAGTCTTAAGGTGATTTATTTAGGGGTATCACAGTAAAGGGAAATGAATGCAAACGCATGACGCTCTTTTGAAAAGTTCAAAATCATTCACGCCTTTGTGTCGATCACAAGAAAACCCAATGAATTCATTAAAGTGTGTATGTAACAAAACAAAATGGAAAAAAGATAAAGTGGAACACATACTTTTGCAAGAGCTTGAGAAAAAACACATAGTAAACAGATGCTAACAGACGCTAACTGCATCAACGATAATTACTTTTTTTTGTTGTAAAACAACAACAACAACAAAAAAAAAACCCCAAGCAAAAAACAGCAGCAGAGGAAGACAGGCATGTCAAAGGCCACCCGTCTTAAGTCGCCCAATCTAGCAGCGGAGTGATTGCGCCGCCCCGGGTCTCGTCTCTCCAGCTCCAGCGCCAGCAACAAAGACGGAGCGAAAACACGGCTGCAGCCTTTTGTTCTCCATTCCAGTCGAAAATACGTCTAAAAGGTTACGCTTGGTTTGATTTCTATCTCTCCTCTGGTGTGGCGAGGCTGGCGGAAAAAAAGCCGGGTATTAGGGCCAGTGGGTTGACAGCTACCTGGGTGGTGTTACGGAGCAGAAGGGCCCCCAGGCCCTGCTGGCGCCACGCCACACAACTACTGTAATTACCTCTGAGGGGGGAAAAAAAGCCGGTGTCTGCACCTGTGACAGACATGTACTGATTAATAGTCGAGACTTACATCCCTTCCTCGGCTCCGCCGTTTGGCTGACTACCTTCTACCTCTGTTGACATGAAAGATGTGAGCTTTTTAAGTGATGTTTAATCTGCAGATGCGATCCTTCTTCAACCTTGAAACAGGATTTCACCTTTGATTCAGAGGGAAGTTTTGTGTACGACCAGACATTTATACTGCTCGTCTGCTCAAGTGAGATAATAAATGCAACAAAAATCATTTCCCTCTCTCTCTCTTTCTCTTTTCTGGATATATGGGCCACAGTAAGCGGTAATTTACTTACTTTATCTTGATGAAAGAAAAAAAAAAGACACAAAAGACTTACTCATCCATAAAACAGGCTGCATGCTCCAGTTCTGTACGCTTTTAACGAAATTATAAAATGATATCCGAGCGTGCCCCTTTCTTACCGTGACACTTTCGCACACTAACAACTGGAGCAGCTATTGTGTTTCATGTACATCAGCCATGCTGGTGTTATCCACAGGCGCTGACCTCGACTACTCACTCCCCTCCTATAGCAGCTTTTTCCCGCATGGCCCCAACCCCGCGCCTGCATTAGTCCGCTCACGGAGACGTTACAGCATAAACAAACTCGGGAAACCCTAGACCCCCCGTCCTCGTCTTTAGAAGCTCCGGGTTTGTGCGGAAGGGAATAATGGCCCCTTTCGATACAGTCGATATAAAAAAAAGAAAGGAGGCCCCGGCGTCGGTGCCAGCGGAGGAAACGATTTCAATGCAGCTGTTTTCTCAGGGGCTGCACCTGGTTGAGTCTGCAGCCAAACTGGAGGCTGAGGTTAGCTCAGTTCATTGGAACAGAAGGAATGAGAAAAGTGCGGTGAAGACGGAGACGAACACGGGAATGGATGCAGAAAAAAAAAAAAAAAGAATAGTGGAAATGCTGGGAGTTGCACAACAGTTAGAGGAAATCCAAGTGTTTCCCACAGGGAACAATTCTGAGAAAAAGCATTTGCCCTCCTTTCAGATTGCTTCTATGTTCCCTTTTTTTTTTTTTTGGTCACTTAAATGTTTCAGATCATCATTCATTTTAACGTCAGACAAAATTAGCCTGGATAAACCCAAAAAAGCACTTTCTTAAGAAGCTATCCAAACCAACTTGGTCCAGTGTGGAAAAGTAATTGCCCCTAGACCTAATAGCTGGTTGTGTTACTCTTGGCGAAAACAACTACCATTAAACGTCTCTTTTTTGCAGAATAGATTTAATGCAGCCACAATGGAGGGTTTTGCAGCACGAACATCTTTCTTAAGGTCATACCACAGAATCACAAATTGAATTTAAGTCCAGACTTTCTCTAGGCCACTGCAAAACCTTCATGGTTTTTTTATTTTAAAGGCTTTCAGAGCTGGATTTGCAGGTGTCCTTTGGACAACTGCTCTCTGCCTTCAAACCCAAGTTATCTTGAGCTAAAGGTCGTAAACGGATGGGCGGAAACTTTCCTCCAGGATTTTCTGGTAGAGAGCAGAATTCATGATCTCATCAATTACAGCAATTCATCCACCACACACCATGCTTTATTACAGAATGTTTTGCTTTGTTTTTTCTTTTATTAAGCAGTGGTTTCGCCTTGGTTTCCTTGTTGAAACATGAACATCAGCTGAAGCATCTGAAGCCTGCAGAGCTTTAGATCTTAATGCATTCTGTGTTCTGGGGTTCATGAAACCTCCTGGATGAGTCAGTGATTAACTTTTTACAGCAGACCCCACCTATTTCTGGTTCAGTGTTCACCTATTCTTCTGTGAGACTCCAAATTATTCAAGGAAAATGAGCCTAGTTTTTCACTGAGCGTATCAGACAAAAATAAATACCACTTGTGGTGCTGAAATACTTTAGCACAATAGTACTTGACATGCTATTGGTTGTCCCTCAGGGAGGCGTGCTTTTTAAGACCTTTTTTAATCGTGTCGTAAGAGGCCTACTAAATGCTCTGCTCCTTCTAATGCTGCTGGCAGAAACCCTGTTCATCTAATATCTTATTTTGTATATTTAGTTTGATGCATATTAAGAATATTGCTGCTTGAACTAATAAAATTAAATAAATGCAGAATGCATTTATTAATGCAGAATAAAACAACTATAAGTGCGCCTATTTGCAGTTTTCAACTAACAGTGAGTGGTTGTGATCACTAACCCTCACTTGGGGGCTAAGGGTCACGTTTTATGCATTCTCCATTTGTGGGTAATATTTCTCACTGTTGTTTGAAAAAGTCCCAAAGCCGTAGGAATGACTTAATGGGTTCGGTGAAAAATGGACTAATAGATCTCATCTTTTTTAGATTTGCCGTATTTGAATAATTTGATTCTACAGGTAAAAAGAAAAATGAACTTAAAGTTATCTCAAAGTTTTCTTTGAACTGAAACATTTATGTGCAACAAAAAGCCAAAACTAGAGAAATGTGCGTGCTTTTTCACAGAACAGTATTTGAAACAGCTGAAATATCATTGATAAATAAAGGTGAGAGACGTTCGACTTTACCTCTGACGTAGAGATTGGCAGGTGCAGAGTAGCGAGTGCCGGCGTCGTTCATGGCTACACATTCGTATTTTCCCTGGTCCGACTCGTCGCTGTTCTCAATTTGCAGCGCTCCTAAATGGAGGATAGGCAAGTTTAGCCTTCTGGACAGACGACAGAAGCAATGCACATTTATTTAAACAGAATCATTCAATAGAGAGTCAGACTGACCCAGTTCACGCTCAGACATGATGGACGAGGTTTTGCAATGATGCGACACAAACAATTACATGTTCTGGCGAGTTTAAGGGAAGCTGGTGATTAAATATTAGGCCTAGTCGTGTTATGAATGAAAGCGGAGCATGTCTGACGGTCGTTTTAAATAACATGTTAAAACCATCACTGCCTCAACAACTCAAGTCAGGAAAATGTGACAGCCCCTCTACATTTATTGGACCCAAATGGAAGAAGATGAGTAAAAACCCTTAAATAATATTCATATGCTGTGGCTGTAACATAATCTCACACTGAAGATCCAGCCTTAAAAATTTCAGCACATTAAATCTACTTTTTCCATGATAAGAAGAACTTAAACCTTTATTTTCAATGGTTCCTCCAGTCAACAAATGACAATAGCACAACAAAATGTTGATTGTTGGAGAACCGTAGCCTTTATTTGTCAGTGTGAGATTTTGTTATTATGACATAGACCTGCATTTTACATATCCCTAACAATGGGTAACACACCTCAACACTCCTGAAGAAGAAATGTTACTTCCTCTAAGTGTACTGATTTGTAACAACCTGCCCAAAAAACATAATCACAACTCTGCGAGGAAGTGCAGTGCAGTGATCACTATGTTTCAGGTGGCAACCTGCTATTAGCTAATGCTTCACGTGAGGTTGATGAATCTCCTAAAAATGCCTAAAGACTTGTCCAACACTTTGTTCAAACGTGGGAATTTAGTGGTGAAACATATTCCAGAAAACAAGTGGAAGAAAAAATATCCAAATGATTAATGGAATAAACCGTGGAAGGATCTGAACATAATGAGAACCTGGGGTATTGGGACCAAACAGCTGTGTTGCCTTAGCAAAAGCACTTATCGGCAAGGCTTAAGGGGGGGAATGCACAAAAGGGCTTTCATTTGTTAGGGAGTATAAAGCTAGAGAGCATTGGAAAATCCAAGTGAATGTGGACTTGTCTGACCTCCTGTCATCCCACATCAGAATAAGAAGACTGATGGATGAAATGATGCACAAGGCAGCACTTTCTCACATGGATAGTCACAGGGCAGTCCAGACCATAATGCCATTGGGAGTCTTTGGTATGTACAGGAGGAGATACTTTGTGCAGCGGTCTGATTCTCTCATCACAGACACAACATATTAGCAAAACCAGTAATGCTACTCTAGCTGGAAGTAAACAAGGTTTCACTCTTTCTCACACTGCAGTACCCAGAACTAGTCTTTTTCAACTAATCTTACCTGGAAAAGGCTGAAACCAACCTTTTCTAGCTAAAAAAATAATAAATAAAAAAAATCTGAAAATGAATGAATGAATGAATGAATGAATGAATGAATGAATGAATGAATGAATGGATGAATGGATGGATGGATGGATGGATGGATGGATGGATGGATGGATGGATGGATGGATGGATGGATGGATGGATGGATGGATGGATGGATGGATGGATTGAATAAATTCTGAATGTATTTCTCATTACATAATTTACTTTTCCTTCTTATCTGGACATAAAAACACAAAACTGACGGCTCCTCCAGACTTTCCCATGTGAAGGAACGCTGGGTAAATGTATGACATAAGATTGTAGAAATGAGGCCATGGTGAAAGACAGGCAGGATCAAGTCCACAGTGGTGAAACAATATATCAGATATCTGACTTTCTCTTTTTTTTTTTTTTTTTTTTTGCCAGGCAACAAAATCACTGAACAACAGGTTAAAGCAACAATTTGTTTCTCGGCTCCTAGCAGCCGGTAGTGAAACAACTACCAGTTCAGTTAACAGTGAGAAAATTATTGACCACGTTTCACCAAGGGGAGACTCTCCTCTGCCAGATGGCTTTGATTTGTATTCACTAATCCAAGTTGTTGCAGGCATCTGAATGAAGGCCAACATGTTGCTTTAAACAAAGCATGAAAACCCCAGAGACAAGTCCAGGGGAGGGTTTTTTTTCCACTCCCCATGAACAGCCAACAGCTAATAATTTGCTATTGACTTGCAAATGGGAGACAGATGAAACAAGTAAATTTTTTTTTTGACAAATTAGGAAAAGCAGCAGTGAACTTACCTGCACCGCTGTTAAAAGCGAATTAATAAAGACACAGAGAAAAGCTGGTTCTCTTAGTAGAATATATGCAGCGGGGTGATAAAAGTTCTCACGTCTCCAAAGCAGCATGGTGCTCCCACAAAAGGCGGCGAGCCACCATGCAGTTTGTAATATGACAAATAAAAAACGAAAAAAATACTCAGAATACGACGCATTTTCACGTCATGCACCATGAGATGAATGTAACAAACAGGTTCACCAACCATAGGGGATTCGACGCAAGACAAGACCGAAACAACAGAAGTAAAACAGGGGCGGAGCGGTGACATGTCGGGTGTGCGACTTCAGATCTCATGACAACACATCCCTCCGAGGTGTTTGTTCGGCTTGCTGAGCTCATCGGCGTCTGGTTCAGCGCTGACATTTACCTGCATACTAATGTCAGTGTCACCAATCTGTCAATCTGCCAGCTCTCCTGCAGGAGAAAGCAGTTTGAGCCCGAAAAAAAAAAAAAAAAAAAAAAGTAGAAGGTTTCTGCATTTTGTCGAGATGTAACACTAGCAAAACGGCTTCCAAGCGCTCGGATATTTGTAGTTTCAGTTCTACCTAAAAGGCATCAGCTGCTTTAACGTCGACCATATATGCAGGGGTGGACATTTGGAAATTTAATTCAGCTTGTTACAGATTTCCAACTTTAAATGCAGCGTTCTTGAGTGGAAATGTGAAAAAGGACTTCCAAAAAAAAAAAAAAATGTACTCCCTGTTTCCATTCAAGAGGGGCAACTTAGCTAAGGTTCTATGCAAATGTAGTCACTTCAATCTCCCATTAAGGCTGCATTAATGAGGCAGGTAAGACTCCTTTGAGAGTCTTTGCTCCCTCAGCTAAAAACCCAGAGAGAAGAGGTTGTGTTCATAAGGATCCTTTTCACATTTTGTAATGTTATTTCACTAGAATTTTACTTGATAGACCAGGAGTCTATATGACCAGTCCTCCAGTAAAACCGCTTAGCATCTTTTGGATGCATCTCTGCTCAAACACACCTGAACAAATTGTAAAGGTAATTCACAATTTGGCTCAGGTGTACTAACATATTTGCTCTAGAAACTAGATAAAATATGCTTGGTAAAATTGTATGTTTTTGCAGTGTTCTGCCATCTTTACAGTTTGAAATAAAATCCAGAGTTGCCAACTGCCTCCAAAAGTCTTATAGCTACTAAATAGTCAGCAACATATAGGCAAGAACTGACTTGACTATAGGCAAGTTTTCATATCTTGCCACAGATTCCAAACTTGATTACAGTCTGGACTTTGACTAGACCACTCCATGTGTTGTTTTGACTTCTAGCAACATCTTCCTCCAGTCTTTTGCTTCCTCTGATTTTTGTCCAGGATTGCCCTGCATTTATCTTCATCAACTCTAATCGGCTTCCCTGCATTCCAGAATCCCCACATCATGATGCTGCCACCCCCATGTTTCAGAGTGGTAGCTTTCCACCATATGTGGGCCACAAAAATAAAAATTTGATTTAATCTGACCATTAGAGCCTACTTTTTTTTTCATGTAAAATGGCTTTTTTTTTCTTTTTGAAGCGTGATGAACAGAGTAGACACTACAATCCAAGGCCACATTTTAAGTTTCTCTACCACTTTGAAATTATGCACTACTTTTTGTTGGTTTGCGACATAAAACCCCATTAAAACACTCCAAAGTTTATGGATATAATACAACAAAATGTGAAAAAAATTCCAGACCTGTGAGATCTTTTTTAAGGCTCTGTACCTGCTACCTTATTAAAGTGGCTCAGATTTCACACCCTCATGCACAGTGGTACGGTGCACTGCCCTTCGCACGGCGAGGTTGGTGATAATTTGTTTGTAAAGGATCAGACAGCAGACAGAACATGTCGGGGGGTCGACCAGGACACGGTGGAAACAGGGTGGGCCGATTGGCCAACAGTGAAGATGAACCCAGCGACGTGACGATGGGGGGGTGGGAGTGTAACGGGGGGCAGATGTGGGTGGGAGGGTATGGCATGGACGTTATGTTTTTCCAATACACCATTTGTCATTCTTACCTCTAATTGGTGTACCACCTATGTGGGAGTAATTTAGATGAAAACAGGGTTGAGAGATTAGTTAGTAATCCACTTACAACAACGGGGGAAAAGAAAACATGTCTTCTGAAGAGCAACAGATAAAGAAAATGACAGAGTAGAGGCCACCTAAATGTGATTAACAAAACTCAACACACTTAATCAATGCTACAAAATACAGCAGGTATGAATGTTGGAGAGCACAACAGAAAAACAGCAAAGCCTTTGAGAAGGATCCCTTCTGTCAGACGAACCCCTTGAAATATAATATTCCCCTTTCGGCTTAAGCAGGAAACAACCCTGAACACGCTTACTTCGCTCCACAGTAGCTTTAAATTCATACAGAAAATGTTTTAATTATGCTTTCCGATTGAAGCTGGCCTTCACTCTTTTTTGCTGCTAGTAAAAAGGACATGGGTAATTACTGAAAAGAAGGCAGAGTAAATAGGGTGATGGACAAGAAGAAGTATTTATGTCGACCTTTTTTGCAGAAAAGGAATTAGTATCTTTGCAGCGTAAGATGAATCAGAGGCTTAAGAAGAAATAAAAAGTGTTATATTAACAACAACAATAATAATAATAATAATAACTTTGTGGGCCTTTTCTGTTCAGCCCTGGCAACAAACTAATGTGCTTCTTTTCTGCCAATGCAGAATTGGCCTCATTTCGTGTCATATTCAGTAATGTAAATCCTGATGCGGCAGCAGATGTCAGGAAAACGGTGGTGGATAAAAAGAAATGTTAGTCTGGGGGCATGGCATATCAGCACATTTTCAGGCACTCCAAATGTATGTGGGAAAAGAAAACTAATTAAAAGTTGTTGGTGGAAGTGAAAAGGGCGGAAACATCTTTTCTCTTTTTCTGCACAATTTTATCCTTGCACTAAAAATATCAAACAATTAAGTAGCTGAGTTAGTATGCAGCTTCTACTATGTTATGATTTTACAGTGTCAATAACATGGACTGCTCTAGTACATTTCCAGCTTTTCCTTAAGTGGCTATGTCATCAAATTTTCCTGCATTTTTTTTTTGTATTCATCTTCAAAATGTGTAGGATTAACTTGACCTGACTTTTTAGGCCACAAAAGGTTGTTGTAGATGGAGCAGAGACTGAGTGACGCTACAGATGGCGTCCTCAAAAATAATTGTAATTGGATTTATGTGGAGAAAAGTGAGAATTGCATTTCCTCCTTGGTGGTAATTATTCAAACTCCTCCATTTCTCATCCTTATTTTAGATGTAAGCCTTTATTTTTCACTCAGACTTGAGAGGTAAACTTTGTCATTACTGTTGTTAAGGTGGATATTGTGTTCTCCCTTGATACAAACATTCAAACTAAACATCTCCACCTTTTAGCTAGGCTTTTTTTCCCCTTTCTCTGCTGCCTTGTGTTATTTTTTCTCTCAACTTTCTCATTTAAATAACTATCTTGAGCTGCAAGTCTCAACATGTCTTTAAAAAAAGTGGGGAAAAAATAATGATATATGCCCCTAAAGTATCTATTATCTTTGACCTTTTGCTCCTCAGACCTGCAGTCAAGTCTGACACTTCATAAGCTGCTCTTCCATTACAGAAGCCTCACAAAGTAAAACCTGCCTCTTATACAGTGGGGCTTTTACAACCACACAAAGTAAAACTAGGCTTAGAGGAGAGTCAATGACTGAACCTGCTCCAAAACCCACTAATCTATCTACCACGCACACTTCCCATCAAGCCCAGGTCAAATAAGGCTGTTTATATATCAGTGAGACTGTTAGTGTGAACAAAGAGTACCTCATTAGGTTAAGGTTGAAATCCTAGCTAATACATCATCTGCTGGCCTCATTGTGACCCAGCTGCATGTTTAAAAGGGGATTAGGGATTATTTAATAGGGTGAAATTTCCTCGCTCCGTACTTCAAAAGGTTTTAAAAGTTCATGCGTCACTGTCAAAGACTGCAGGAACACGGAGACAGTGTCATTCCAACTTCAGTAACTGTGTAAGTGAGGACTGTGTGGTTGTGAAGAATAAAAGTCTAAGAAGTCAGCAAAGTAATCAAGGTGACAACGACGAGCCGAGTAAAACTTTTCTATCCTCCGTGATGAAAGCAATGAATGAAATCATCGGTGACAACAAAGGCCTTTTGTTTTTCTCTCATTGGCCTCATGTCTTAACAGGGTGTCTGCAGGTATGCAGTGACATCTCGCACCTTGCAGCTCGGCTTTCTTGTGTTTACATCTGCAATAAGTCATGCTGAGCCACGAGATCAGATAAGTTTGTACCTGAGCGGAGCTGTTTGATGCGCCCGTTGCTGCTGTTGATGTCTACGGGGAGCATGTCCTTGTACCACGAGATCTCCGGGTCCGGGTTCCCGCCTGCGGCGCACAGCATCGTGGCGGTCCGGGTCTTCTCCACCACCTTCAGCTGAGGCCCCATGTCAATGGTGGGGAAGCCGGGCGGGATCTGGTTCTCTGAAAACGCGTTGAGAGACAGATTTCTATTAAAGAACAAATACGGAGAATAAAGAGGGAAATGTGTGTTTACAAATAGACACAGTTGTCTTTCAAAGGATGCAAGAGGAGTTCATCGGAGCTTTTCAGCTGGCAAGGTCAGAGATGAAGATGAAAGAAGAGCAAAAACACTTCAGGTGCCACAGGCCAAACAGTAATCTGAGCACATGCTCACGAACAGCTAATATTAGTGTGAGGGCACCAGGCACTACAGAGGAAAAACAGATCTGGGGCTGATTTGGATTAGATAACAACAAAAAAACAATCCTGTTAGTAGCTGATTATCATAGCAGGCTTATTACCCAGAGAGGGGAGTCTCAGGTTCAGATAGAGGAGTGATGGTTGCAATCTGCCTCTGGGCACTCAAGCATAGATGAGATGCCTCAGGCTCAGAAAACTAAATAAACCAATTTGAATAATCCAGCTCGACATAATGAATGTAATGGAATGTCCATGAAGTGATCCTTAAATCAGAATTTGGCATTCTACTAGCAGAAAGTTGTGTTTTTCGGTCTGAATCCTGTTTTAGATGTCAGCTTGACCTCATAGATGCTTGTAATATCTTTTCCAGGCCTCGGTCTAACTAATGAAAACGTCAGGGAAGTGAGGTATTGCCCGAAAAAAAGAAAAAAAAAACAAAAAAAACTTTGCCACTGCCTGGCAGAGAAAGTAACTAGCACATTCCATGAAACTTGCAGAAAAGTCCCAAGCAACTACCAGAAAATGTCTTGTAAGTTCTGGAAAATCTAAAAATGTTGGCCAGCGTCTAATTACTTGCAGAAAAGTACATAGTGAGTTCTGGAAAATAACTTTAAATTTCCTTGAGAGTAGCTGGTAAATTCTTCTAAAGTAACCAGTGTGCCTCATAAAAGTTTCAGGAAAGTACCTTGTGAGTGCCGAAAAGAAACCATTAAGGTCTGGGACAGTCACAAATACGTTCTTGGAAAACATCAGCTGGTTTTTGTATTGTTTGTTGCTCATTACCTAAATCATACAAGCAATTTTGCGCTGGTGTAGCAAACACAAGATTGTGGCAGTGATTATCAAAACCACATAACCCTGTAATTAAAAGGAACGAAGAACTTTTGAGGAGCTACTAGAAACAAAGACAGAGTTTGGTTTAACAGAACAACAGGATAGGAAGAAAAACTCAGCATGAAGTCGGTTTGGAGAGTAGTGAAGGGAAAGCATTAATATGTTAACAACAAAATGAATCTCTTCAATTATTTCTCTTCATTGATTCAAATGTAGACAAGCTGTCAGCTTAATTGACAATATGCCATGTCAAACAGATGCCCGGCTACAAACAGATCAATGTCAGGCAAAGAGCGTTGGGCTGTGGGTGTGATGATAACTGTCACATTCGTTTCTTTGAAGTACTTTCAGATCTGCAGCAGAAAGCCAAACTAAATCAAACGCATTCAAAGGCGAAAAGTTTGATGTTACTTTCATATCCGATTGCATCTGACCAAATTCTGGATTGTGTAACTGCACATGGGATTAGAGCACACATCCATTACAATGCACCCAAACAAATAGCTGAGTCATTGGAGACAAATCAGCTGTCCGGCACTTCTTTTATTTTATTTTTTATTTTGTAATATTAAAGGTGAAAGTTCCCACTTACCACCCACCAGTGTACAAGTGTGGCTGTGATTAATTGTTTCATTGCATTGTGATCAGATCTTTTCAGCCCGATAAAGCCATGCAAATAATGAATTACTGCGCAAATATTTAGCTTTTTGCTACTTCTGCATTAAGGCAAAAGCATTTTATCTCAATGTGTCAATGTACAAACAACAATCCTAAACTTATCAAAAGAAGAAGAGAATAATCAAATAGTCTAATTGGGCTGAAAAACCACAATTATAGCCTCCACTTCAAATAAAACCGTCAAACATGGCATACACGATGGCTCTTGTGAAGTCTGATTAAGAGGTTGCTCTTTAACAAGACAAAATGTAGAGCTGTCTCCTCGTTTGTTTCACTCGGGCCAAAGTGCCAACATAAATCAAGTGTTAATTATTAGGACTTTTGCCTGAGGTTACCATTAAAATACACATTACGCAACAACAGACAAATAAAGAGCTGCTCTGGTGGACGACAATATTTACACAAAGTGTGGGTAATAGTGTGAAAGTTAAAGCAACAAAGTTGGCTCATGAATTCATCTATCAGTCAATTATCTATGCCCACTTATCCTTTAAAGGCGTAAGAGTGGCTGGAACCTGTCCGAGGTCACTTCAGGTAACGGACAAGGTGAACGCTGGACAGGTTGCCAATCCGTCATGGAGCAAGAAATTAATGAGCTAAAAGTTATGCTGATGGGCCATTAGCAGACTGGTTCACTAAACATGACCTTCAAGGGAAGCAGGTGAAGAGAAACATCAGAAATAAGCTGTCAGCAGGTTATTTCCGGACACAGCTCAATCCTTAACTTTGACATACAAACTGTGATTAGAAATATGTAGCGTCAACTGATAGATAATCAACATAAATTAAATAAAATCCCTCTTCATTTGAATTTATTGTACTTACACGTAGCACAAAAACCATACTTTAGTTCTGATAAATGTCCCTCTGCATTTAATAATTCCCCTAAGGTGTCTTTTTAACGGGTGTCTGTCTTTAGTAGGCGACAGCGGTGAGGCATGTTTGTTTCGTCTCCTCTGGTGATTTATTTCAGTGTGAAATAATATTGATTTTGGCCAGATCTACAACAGTAAGGAGTGTTCTGCCATCCTTCTCATATGCACATAAATAAACAATTAGCTTAACAGAAACTGAAAGGTCAACACTGCCTTCAGCCTGAACAAGTGCAAAAGTCACCTACATGCTAGCAGTTTATTCTTTCAAATGGGCTAACAGAGCCTTTCTCTAAACATCTTTATTCAGTCTAAATTTGGAAAGGACCTACAGGCTAGAGAAATCTCATTTTCAAAGCCTTTTTATGGGCTAATTAAAGACAAGGACGGGCCACTGTTAAATAGCCATAAAAAGAAATTCACACACATCCAGTCTTCGCAGGGATGCTTTGAATATGTCATAATCTCTTATATTTTATTAAGTAGACCTCCGTCTGGTCTGAGCCAGAGATCCATATGTAAACCTACATGACCTGAGCATAAAAGGTGGATGGCTGTTGTTTTGTTCTCCTCGCCAGTAGAACAGTTGTTTCTCCTTCCACCCTTGTGTTTGGCCCGTAGCCCAGACCGTCTCGTGTTCAGACCCAGGTGAATATGAGAGATCTTTGAGGTGAGGCTCACTTCCTTTGCAACCGTACAGAATTAGTTTCCAGACATCCCAAATGATACCTCTACAGAAGAGGATACCGCTATAATAAAGTCTACTTGGCCGTACAGTTTGTTATTGAATGAGTAGTGGTGGGAGTATTGATGCTCCCCGTGTTCCTCTGTGGTTTGCTCTCTCTCTCTCGCTCTCTCGCTCTCTCTCTCTCTCTCTCTCTCGCTCTCTCTCTCTCTTACGTTTGGAAAAAACAAAACAAAAAGAGAGACGGACGACACTGGAGTGAGATGGATGCAGTCAGAAAGGGGAGGAGAGAGCAATGCAACTTACATAATCGTATGAATACAATTGTTCAAATCAGAGCATATCCAAGAGGAAACGTTAAAATGCACATTTCTGTGGAAAAGGATAACAGATCCCTGAGCTGTTCTACTTCTGAGAAAAAGAGTGGGGAAACCACTGAATTATGCTAAACCTTGAGGGGGATGAACTCCACTCTCACCTACTTACAAAACGCTTTGAATATTTTCATCATGTATCACCTCGGAGGATATCCCTCTGAGGCTGGACCCAGTTTCCTCATGTATGCCTTCAGTGGGCAGCGTCTGTGGGGTCTGCTGGCGGTTGTGTTCCTGACAATACTCTAAGATTGATTGTGTAGTGATGCAGCAACTCCGTTCTCCTCTCAATTTGGGGAGTCCAATGCATTGATACATTTAAAAGATTGCTTTTGAATGCTATTAGGAGTATTGTACTGCTAATTAATTGATGATGACACACTGCAATTTCACATTTTAATAGCCGAGAATAATCCTAATGTGAAATGATCATAATAGGGAGGTGGAGAGAGAAAAAAAAAGAAAAGAAATCTAGAAATTTAACATTAGTTGACAGTGCTACAAAAGGTATTTGAGCTTCATGGATTTATTCTTTTTGTGCTTTTTTTGTCACAGTCTATTCAAATCAAACAAAGTTAAATATCAGTCAAAAATAAGCGTAGGAAATACAAAGTGAAGTTTTTGGAGAGCAGGTTTTATTTAGAAAGTCTTTAATAACCGATTATAATTATTCTTCGCAGTAACGTCTACCATCCAGCATTTAGTCTTTCACGTCTCTGTGGAGGAAAGTTGGCTCCTCTTCTTTCTTTTCAGTACCGTTTTATTTTCAATGGGACTGATTGCTTCAGTTATTGTTACGTTGGCTTCTTCTGGGGCAGAATTATGACACACATCTCACATCCACGCCGCAAAGGTCGTATCAAACGTAACATAGCCCTTCAGACTAATGTTAAACTATTGGACACGTATCCAATTTAGTAACACATGGAAACTGTACAAATCAGATTTTTGGGGGGTGAAATTGGACGTTTCAGACAGCAATAATAATAATAATAATAAAAAGTCAGATATGGGCAAACAAAAAGACAGTTTGGGTTGTCTGCTGTGTGAACATAATCCATGTTTGACTGCAGTTGAATTGTTGTGAATTTTTCGTTACACTGCTTCCCTGGAAAGATTTAACACTGTTACATGTTTTCTCTATTTGTGGACAACTATTGTGTTTCACCGGAGTCTCAAAGCTCCAGGACTGGGATCATAACCCTTTCCAGACTGATAGATGTCAATGATTTAGTTTCCTGATTTTATAAGATCCTTCATCCTACTTCCTGCTGTCAGACAGGTTCTTTTCAATGGATCTGGTTGATCTATAGAGTCATGCTCAATTATCTGAAGAGCTCAACAGTAAGGGAAGTGAAAACAGAGAAAATCTGCTCGACACATCAACCTAATTTTGATTCAATCTCAGATGGAAAATTGCTGTCAATTACACCAAGTGTGTTTCTTTGGGAGGACTGAAAAGTCTATCATGCCTTCTTTGAAGTGAACTTTCATCTATTCCCTCCTTACGCTCTCATACCTACAGCAGTATTTAAGTTTGCAACACACTTGCCAGATGAAATAAAAGCTTTCCCCTACTGGGAGAAAAAGCTACTTATACTATCGCTATTTGGGGGATGAGACCTTTTTTCCTCCACATAATGAAACGGGAAGACACATCCCACCTGACCTACTTGTATTGTTGCATGGAAAAATTTATGATCAACATTATTGGCAAATGTTGGTGGGCTGTGAAAAATGCAAACCGATGTTAAAACGGGGTTAGAGACCCCAAAGGAGTTATTACACGAGTCAGCGGCTCTGTCATATCAGGAAGCACAAACAGGGAATAATTTAAAAGCTGCTGCACAGCTTACACAGTACTGTGTCCTTGACTTCTGCTTAATGTCTGCATCGCAGGTGAAACATTAAAAACACAAGTTTTTCTTACAGTGTGTATGATTAGGAGAAGGTGACCGAGGTGTTTCGACCCCTCTAATAAGTTAAACTACAGATGAGGTTTATTTATGCCCAAAGGGGAAACGGCATTAATGAGCTTTGCAGTAGCTGTAGCAGCAAACACACGCCACCCTCCTCTACAGCTTAAACCTCTGCTAAAAATGTACAAAAAGCCTTAAAATAAATGATTATGATCACCTGGCGACCTCTAGATGCATTGCCCTGCTGCTTTTCTCCAACAGTGTGGTGTGAAGATTTCTTCAACTAAAACTTCCTTTGGTGGTTTTCAAAATTTTAATCAATTTTTCCCCATTTTGTGAGAGGCTAAGAGAAAAGTTCTTGTGTGTCATATTAGAAAAACTGAAGCATAAACCATGAAAATATAACAGTGGCATCCATTTTAAAGGAAGTGTTTTAATAGTGTGCTATTTTTACTTCTTCTTAGAAAAATATTGGATTTTCTCCACACTGAACAAATGATCAAATTAAAGGTTGAAAGATTTTCAGTGTTGGATTATGCTTCTACAATACAACCCAAATAAGTGACTATAACTGAATTATACCACAACATAATGAATGTATAGATAAAAAAAAAACCTCTGGGATTTCTTTTTATTGTATGCTCAAACGTTCTCCACCAGCACAACTACACAGGGTTGGTTAGGAGCCCGATTCTGGCAACCAAGCTTCACTTTTTATTTTATTCTAGTAGGGGTTGTCAATGAATGTGATGTGGGTTGTTGTGCTACTCAAATTAAAGGATTTCTTTTATTTATTGTGTGGCACAAAGGAATTAATGCAAAGTTCCCACAACTTCTTACAAATGCTGAAGGTGATATTGTGGATTAAAAGGAAAATATTGACATGATCGTTTGAATCCAACAAAAAAATTGTTTAAATGTATAATTTCTTTAACATGAGTTTTTTTAAACACCTTATCTGGAGGACCTTTGCTGAAGCAGAAGAAATATACAAATAATCCAACTAAAAAAAGAAAGTTTGCAGGAATTTCATATTTAGTAAATATTCATAAAAATGTTGTGACTTTTGCAGCTTATTTGCAAATGTTTAGACATTTTTTTAAATTTATTTGTCAGGTTAAAGTCACAGCAAAACGTGAGAATCTAAAAGTGTATTGAGACATTGGACAAAGTCTGTGTCCTTGGTTTTTAGTTAAAAAAAAAAAAAAAAAGAAAGAAAATCCAAAGGCTCTTTTGTTAGATTCAAAGATCATGTTTTACCAGGAAATATTTGCGGTGCCCCGTCTGTCTGCGTCTACAACTGGAACTTCTGTGTCTGGTCTTGTCTGCTAATTTTCCATCCTGAGCAGACAAAGACGAGCCTTTGTTCTAAACTCTTAAAAGGGAGAAGATAAGGGATGAGTAGAGTTTGGAGAGAAAAAGAGGCAAATAGTGCGAGAAATGCGGGTTGATGTTTGGCAAGATAGAGGGAATTTTTGATAAAAGACGTCGCAGGGCGAGTGATTTATATAAAAAAAAAATTAATAATATAAAGCTCCACTTCTTTGTCTACTGCAGGTAAGAAAGGAAAAAAAATCATTTGATGATGTC
>NW_015112691.1:58916-96863 GCF_001443285.1 Poecilia latipinna | reverse complement strand
ATGTCAAATAAGCTCTTTGTTAAGATACACAATTGCTGCAGCAGAAAATATATCAAATACCCATTCTTACAGGTATATTTATAGCAGTCTGGCATGTGCGTAATAATACATTCAGCCCACTAGACAAGACGATACTGTGTTATAAAAAATAAGATTTTAGGAAAGCTAAGAGTACCCATTTTTATCTTTACAAATAGAGAAAAGGTTTAAAAGGTGTTTTAAAGAATATGTAATCAGTGCAGAAGATTTCAGTTCAGTTTGGCCAAGAAAAGGTGATTTCTTTAAGCAATAAAACACATTTTAACATAAAGAACAAAAATATGATAAATCTTAAGAATATCTGTCCGGTTTAGGCTTGATTGTCAAAGTACAGTGCTGTGAAAAAGTACCTGTCCCCTTCAGCTTTTACTTTTCTGACACACTCACATGCCTTCACATCATGAATTCAATTTGAATATCAGAAAAATATGATGTGAGTGAAAACAAAAAGTAGTCCTCAAATAAAAAACTAAGGATTTGGAGTGGCCTAGTCAAATTCCTGGATTAATTCCAGAAGTGGGTAGAGTACCCAAAAATTATACCCAAGTAAAAGTAAAAGTAGCCATGTAAGAAGCTACTCAAGTAAGAAAAGTGTTTGGTAAAAAGTCTACTCTAGTAGTGAGTAACTGATCAAAACATCAGTCATTTAATATTTAATAATGACATCATCACATCAGATGGACAAAAATATGAAATTACATAAAAATGTTAGTATTTTATTGTTCTTGGAAATTCTTGCAGAATATACAGAAATTTTACTCAAGTGAGAGTAGCGATACTTCATAACATTAACTCAAGTAAAAGTAAAACATACAGCATAGTAAAAATACTCTTAAGACGCAGTGGTGTGACCTTAAACGAGTCGGTGTGAAGTCGGTACAAGGACAAACACTTTTCCACAGAACTGGCAGCGATTTCATTTGTTTTGATGAAAAATATCTTAGTCTTTTAACAGCCCTGCAAGCCTACTAACTATTCGCTGCATGGAAACCGCCTAATCCTGCCAGTGACCTCATGAAGTGCTGAATATGAGTTTTGGTAACAAGGTTGGCATGTTTTTAACCAGACTCATTCAATAAATGGCCTGGGTTTGCAAATGAGTAAAGCCAGGAGCACACAAAAAAAAAAAAAAAAACAAGCATCAGTTAGGCGCACATAAACTGGTTCTTCCATGTCAGGGAAACACAAATAGGGCCATTGTTCTCTCAGCAGACATCTATCACGCAAAGAGTCATTCTGCAAACTCTGAGTTTATGATGGCTGTAGCAGAGAAAGAAAAGGATCGGGCTTAGTGGGATTTTGTTCTAGAGCCGATTAATTAGGGTACCGGTGGCGGGTCTTAATTACACACAAAGGGCACGGGGAAATTGACAAAATATTTTATTAGTATAAAAATGTCCTAATGAAACTTTAATTGGGTAAATTTAACAAGTATTCATAAATCACTGTGTCAAAGAGGTATGCCTCTGTGACAGACACAGTCAGGTAGATTTGGATAAGAAGGGAGAGTAAAACAAGTAAAAAGAAGAGAGGAAGGGAGGAGAAGAGGAGGGGTGCATGCCAACCTCCTGCCAGCTCCAATTACCAGTGTGAGTGGAGCGTGGCAGCAAGGGCGATGGGTCTAATCAGAGCCCCGCTGAAAGAGACCCATCCCCGCACCTCCTGTCCCAGTGGGAGGCTGCTGGAGCTCAATCCCGCACTAACGTCAGCCAGCGTCCCCCACCCCAGCCACCCACAACCCAAACACACTCATCTGAACGAGGGCAAACACTCCAGACACCCCGCTTCCTCTCTAACAGGGGAGCCCTGACACGGTGGCAGATGATACAACCCTCGCCTGCCTCATCTCCATATCTGCCTTCCTCCTTATAGTCTTAAGTATGAGGAGAGGGTGAATGTCATGTGCTGCCATGAATCTTTTAAGTAAGGATGTTGCAGAGAAAATTAAAGTTATGAAACATGGAGGGGGGAAGCATATGGCTTGGAATATTAATGAGGAAACGCTGTTACGACTTGATGAGGACTCGGATCGTTGCGCATCAATAGTTAACCTGATATAGCTTCATGTTTGGCCTAACATATAAAAGTTATTTGGACTGCTTTATATTTGTCACATTTCTTAAAATGAAATGAGAAGTGAAAGGTCCCTTATGTTACTCAGAGTTGTATTCCAAGTATAAGAGCTACTCCAACATGCTGCCACCATTAGTAGTGCAGTTCTACAAAACATCATCTTCATTTTCATCTCCTCAGAGTCAACATCTTGCAAAACAACCTATAGCTCCAAGTCTTTTGGGATTATGTCTCTTAAACCCCTTCATAATGTTGGTCTTCATGATGCTCTTTATTCATAAATGTTCTTGCAAAACATCTGGATTCACACTGACATTAACTACACAGAGAAGGACACGACACAGGATGTTTTTTTTTTTAAAGCTACCAAAACACACTGCAGAGAAAATGTATGCACTACTTTGTGTTGGCCGATGACATGAAATCCCAAAAGACATGGCTGCAGTTGCAACAAAACAAAATGTGAAGAAGCTCAGGTTATCTGAATGTTTCCCTCTGAGCTGGTCTCCTTTGATCGTCTGAACCAAAAAGACCCACAATGGCAGAACCTCATGAAATATTACTGCTCCAAAATCTACTTTTAAACATACATCACTGCAGAGCCTATTGAAAACAGCTCTCTCAAAGACTATGAAGGCCATTCTGCTCCTAATGTTTTAAAAATGGATCCATCGTTCTACATTTGTTACGCTTAGGAACTAAAACTACTTCAGCGCTTTCAATTTGTTTAACTGATGAATTTTTAATTGTTCTCCTTTATGGAAGTCTAACCTTTGAGGCAAACTAAATATAGCGCATTAAATCTGGTCTGTCTCCGCTGGTCTTGAGTCGAGCTGGCACAGCAAAGCATGGGAGCAGGGTGCATCAAACAAAACACATGGCCTGCAGCTGTTTCTTGGCCAGAACGTCGTCGAGACAGACATCTGCATCTGCCTGAGATGCGGAAGTGTTTGAGAGGTGTCAGCGGGGTGGCAGGAGGTGCAAACAAAACAGCCAAAGCTAACACGAAGCTGAAAAAAGGCCCCTGTAACGGCTGGGCTTACTGGCAGTGTGTCAGCGAGTTCACCAGGACAAGTACAAAAGGTGCTGGAGATGTTACATTAAGTTAAAAACAGTAGCAATTGCAAAAAAAAATAAAAAATCTGGGAACACTTTCAGACACATTAACAGCACACAGTTAATGCTGTTACTTATCAACCTGTTCTTTAGTTTCTGTCAGCTTTTTCTCGCCACAGTGGAAAAAGATCCAGCTCTGTGTCGAGGTTTTTCCACCTTTAATGTGACAGTCGTCAGTGAAAGATTTATCAAGTGAAAGCCAAACAAATCTGTGCGAACACACGTGAGGGCCTGCCACTTTTAGATGCGTCTCTGCACATTAGCCATATGATTAGCTGTGTTGGACCAGAAACGTGTCTGAAAGCTGCAAGGACAACGGTCTTCAAGGACTAGAGTTTGATACCCTTTGTGTTGAGAGGAAAATTAAAGAAAAAACGAAATGGAAATGCAGTAATAACTCGACCCAAGATTGCTACAAAAGCAGAAAGTGGACTATAGCACAGGGCATTCTGGGTGAATACAACCAAAACAAACCTGTTTATATTTCATGAAGCAGGAAGCAGTGTTCATGTCATCTTCAGTGGTTTGTGTCGTTACCTTCAATGGTTTTTGTTGCAGCGCCACCACAGGTGAGTGGAGGAACATGTTTTTCAATTAGTTTGGATTGTTTGACACAGTGTAGTG
This sequence comes from Poecilia latipinna, assembly GCF_001443285.1. Taxonomy (NCBI): domain Eukaryota; kingdom Metazoa; phylum Chordata; class Actinopteri; order Cyprinodontiformes; family Poeciliidae; genus Poecilia; species Poecilia latipinna. The sequence goes on along the minus strand of NW_015112691.1, from coordinate 93,011 downwards.
AGAAAGTGAACTGTACCAGCTGAAGATGTAACAAATGTTTCAGTTTTGGTCCCCAGTTGAACCCAGTCTACTGGACCATCAGGTGTGAAAATGTCCTAGAGTTGCACAATACATCAAACTGCAATTGTTGTTGCAATATCAATGCATGCAACATTACGATAAAAAAAAAAAGGACTGCTCCTGCCATAGACATGCATTTTAAAGGCTTTGGATCAGTCCAGAGAAGTAAATAAAAACAAATCCTCAGCTTTATACACATACCATGATGCAGTTAAGATGCACATCAATAATTCAAGAACACATGTGAGAGCAGACAGATTACTAAAACTGGACGGTTCTCCAACATAAACTAGAAACTGGTCAGTGAGGACACAAAGAGCCTGACAGCAACTCTGGTTAGTACTGGTTATGTTGCATAAATGAACACAATCTGTTGTTTCCTGCATATTTCTGGGCTAAGCAGAAGCCTTTTCTTCAACATTTGTCCCAAATGCAACTAAAGCTAAATAAGTACCATATTCAATACTGGGTGTAGAAAGTTGAAGGTGCAGATGGATTTCCTTTTTAAGCATGACAGTAGCATTCAAAACAAACAACAGAAAGGCTTTATCAAAGGATAATTAAAGTTTTGGAAAGGCCAGGGTTCAAAATCAGTGAGGTCACTTGAAGAAGATTTCAAAATCTGACAGATGTGGAAAACTTTTACCAAATATCATCAAGTTAAAATGTGAGCTTCTGATGGAGTCGTATCAAAAAACAACTGAAAGCTGAAACTGAATCAAAGGACGCTTCAACAAAGTATTAGTTCAAGGGTGTGCACTTTTTTATTCTTTATATTTTTCATTCAAACAGATTTGATTGCACAGGAAAAATGTCACATTATGTTAAGATGATGAAAATTTCAGAAATAATTCATTATGGTATATTTTTTTATAATACACTACAAAAACACAAATATCTTACCAGATATTTTTGCATGGTTTGCATGGTAGATTTTTTTAATATATTCTGTATGTGCTTGACAGAGCCCCTGGCTATTTTTGCTTTGTGCGTTTATACAAACATATGGCCCACAACATAACGTAATAGGCTCTTCAGAAAGGCAGACTGACCCGACTGGTAGTCACGTAACTGCCTCTATGCATTTTGACTTGCAAAGCATCAGAGTTTCCTCACATGTTTGCCACAGAGGGCATGTGAGCCGGGCTTCCCGCTGCCGAGGTCTCCTCAGCGGGGACAACGCGGCTCGCTCCGACATCAAAGACCCCAAACGAGGAGATCATTGATGTAATGCTGTTGTAATGACATGAAAAAAAAAAAAAAATACAAAAAAAAATAAATAAATAAAAAAATCCAGAAACTCTCCACGGAGAATAAAGTAAAAGACGAGATGCAAATACCGACGGAGATAATTATCTTCACAGCTGAGTCGGTGGGGTGATTAAATGAGTCTGCTCACAACGGCTGGAATCAGGTAGCAGAATGCAACTATACGACGCGCATTCAAATGAACGACGAACATCTTGTCAAGTCGGCTTTGTCTGGCACACCACCTCTCCGAGGCCGGGGTGTTGTTGCAGTTGCCATGGAGATATCCGTGATTCAAACAAATAGGCCCCAGGAAATAGGAGCTGCGTGCACAGACACACCTGCACGCAACGGACCATCACAAAAGACACAGCCATAACAAAAACACTCCTAATGCTGTTGTTAATACAAACCCGCGTGCTTGTGGTGGTATCGCTGCCCCGCCGATGCCTCTGTTTATCCAGAAAAAGGGGCTGTAATGCATGCCATGACCTTTGAAATAATATACTCTTTTTGTCTAGCTGAGCAGAACATTTGGCCTTGCTTCCTCGCCTACAGGCACATAATCGATAACAGTCATCTAAATCCCCCCTCAAAGACACCTCCTTCCATCCCTTTTTCTTTTTTTTTTAATCATTTCTCAGATTTATCTTATCTTCTCCTTCTTTCCCACATCTGATATCATACTTCCTCCGTCGTCAGGATGATGTACAGCCCTGCCAGATGCCCTCATGCCTGTTATTTATGCTGCACCGCGCCCGTTAGTACATCACCCTGGCCTCTAACCCCTTACTGCGACCCATGGGTGGTCCTCTGAATTTTGCATGGTTATGCTGACGGAGTCACCTTGTGGGACAAGTGCCGCGGCACAGAATCACACCCTCCATTAACCGGCCCTGTACGAGCAGCTCTCGCTTTGGGCTCGGCTCGCTTGCCTTGTGGTCACGCTAACAGGAGGCTGATTGAAGACCCTTGAGATTATGGCGTTACACGGTACACGGCTTGTGGTTTATCGTTCATTTTAACGTTACTGCCTCCATGATAGGAAATGCTTAATTTCTGAGCAGTTGCTCCAGGATGTTGCCATGTTTTTTTGTTTTTTTTTCTTTGTGATTGTTGCAGTGTAAAATTACTGATTTTGCATCACCTTTTTTTCAAAAGTTGCAGTCAAAGTTGCACATTTGGTCAAGCTTTAATTCTACCATAACATGTTTTTTCAAAATAGTTCAAACTGGTGGACATAACCTTCCCCCGCAAAAAAAAGGACATGATTTTAACATAGCTAATAATTAAAGTGCAATTAACATTTTTGAGAACCGCCTCGAAATGGAACTCCAGATAAAAATATAAAAGAAAAATCATGTCATTAAGTAGTTATCAAAATGCAAAAGAAGAATTCCATGTTGGTCATTCAAGTAAACATGAACTGTAAACACAGCATAAGCAAATTCTAAACCTCAAAATGATTTTTGGAAAAAAAGAAAAGGTAAATGTTATTGTTTACCATCACACATACTTTCATCTTACAGGTTCGGCTTTCAAGAGTAAGTTAAGTTAGAAGGAGACTAGGTTGATTGGTTAAAACGCAGCTGAGTTGCAGTGATTGGTCAGGAAATAAAAAAAAAAAATCATTGCAGAACACAATTTTCAGAGAGTAAGATTATACAAGTCTGAACATTATTTGTAGGACACTGGACATTGTGACTTTTGTCAATTCAAAATTGCAAGTCCATGCAAAATGGACTTGAGATTGTAACTGAATGTGGCTAATCAGACAGGCTACTCCTCCAGGTGTCCTGGGAGGGGGAGTATGGACTGGGCTAAAAATCAAGGAGCGTGACAGGTAATGAACAGGTAAAAAAATAACTAGAGGAGGAGTGGTTTCCAAATAAATGAATTAATTGATCCTCTCCACAGCCCAAATTAATCATCGGCAGAGGTTTATTGTGACATGTTTAGTCTAATTACGGCAGATAGGGATGGCTTTTATGAGTTCTGGGAAAGGCAGTCCATGTAGTGGAATGTGGCAGGTTCTGTTAATTAAATCCTCGCTGACTGGGCTCCTGTGACAGCCTTTCCTTATTCTCTCAGTCAGAGATAATGAATAATACACAGAGGCTGCAAGTCAATGTTGACGGGCTCAACTCTGATTACGTGGAGGTTTGCTGAACTGATGGGTGCTCAAACACATCACAGACCCGCTTGCTCACCTCACAGGAGGTAAAATGCAATAATTTCATCAATAGTCATCAGTAGCAGAGAGGGAAGGCAAACAATCATTTGCTGTAAACTGTTTGACGTCTGGCAGCTGTGCTGTGAATGTATGGACACTGATTGGACAAGCATTACTGTTACCATAGTTAGAACAAATATTATTCTACTTATTATGAGCCAAATAATTCATTCACCACTTTCTCTTGTCTAAATGGCTTCAAACTGCAGGAGTGGAGTCAAACCAGGCATCAAAAACTGAAGTCCTCCTAAAGGTCTGCTGCAAGTACAACCTGATTCTGAAGCCTTTCTAGATGGAAGTGAAAATCTTCTACTTGAAACGATAGTCGTGTTTACATCTAAATCTCGACAACATTCAGATACGACTACGACTTTGACAGTGAGAAATGTTAGAGAGGGATGCGTTGAAACTAATTTGCTTACCTAAAAAATGGCTAAAGACTTGTCTGCTCAACCCACTAAAAAATGTGGCAACATCTAAAGGAAAAATAAACTTTCCTATGGTTGACTAAGCATTGTCGCAGCAAATAGATAATTAACCAAACGCCTTTCCATTTCCTTTTACTTTCATGTTAAGTGTAGATAAACATATTGGCTCTTGTTGCTCGTGTTGTCATTGTACTCTTGTACTTTAACCAGGTTGGTGGAAATGTTTGTTTACTCAAACCATTGTCTGAGTCGCAAGTTTCATTCTGCTTCAGCATTTCTTCTCTTCAAGCCTCCATTGATCAAGAATCAGATCCCAGACTTCAGCTTCTCTCTATCCGTACAGCCAGACAGAGGTTTTAAGAGGAGCAGCAAAAATAAATGAGGTGGATTAGCAGAGCTTGCCAACAACGGATGGTGTCATGCAGGAAACGTTGATGTGAAATGTCACCTCTGCTGCCCGGAGAGCTGCCCGGAGTATATCACGTCACAATACTGTTATATGGCATCAGTCTTCAGTCAGAGGCCTCTAAGTTTGTTGCAAGACTGACTGCTACCAGAGATCTCTGGTGGTCCTGCTCACAGAGTCGTGATATGAGTTACAACAACATTTAATTTCTCTTTGGGTATTTTTTGTTTTTATTCAACTGAACTCAGGCACTCATGGATGAATAACTTAAGAGCAATTTGATGAAACAAGTTGAACTGACGTGAGCTTTTGGATTGTAGGAAGATTGCGGAGTACCTGGAGGACGAGCAAACCAAGCAGAAAGGCCAGAATTCAAACTCAGAGCATTCTTGTTTTCATGAAGGGAATTAGACCAAGTTACATCAGTTTTACATTTTTGAATAAACATCTTGATATCCAGTAATCATGGTATTTCATGTCATGCATAACACAGAGAGATTGTCATAATGCCCCATGGCTGGTAGAAAACAATATTTGTCCCCATATTTGATCTGTCAGGCATGTTACAGGACTCATTTTGGCTTTGTTCTTTTCATTCATTTACACCAGCAAATGCAGCTCCAGTCAAGCATAAAAAGACCAATTTCATTTGCTTTAGCCTGTGTTCACTGTCTACACCACCACCTGTTTCTGCAAGAGGCTAAACAAGGTTTTCCGCTTCGTCCGCCGTAATCGCAGCGAAAATTTGCCTAAACCATGAAACAGTATGACAAACCTTACAGCAGAAACATTTGAACAGGACTCTTTATTTCCGATTTGTTGCTTTGATGAAAACAAGGATTTAAATTCAGCATTAATTCCAACTCTCCTTGCCTTTAATGCCACTGCAGTGGTTTAAAGTCATCCATTTAAGGTGAAAGTGGCACCAAAAACATGAGATTACTGCGGCGCCTTTTTGTTAAACAGGGCGATTATTCAGACGTCCTATTGACACGTTGACGTCCGCTAATGGAAAAGGAGTGAGGCTGTGAAAGGAGCTTATGAGCGTTAGGAAATGCAGACCTGAATTACAGGATGCCTGCTAAGTCACCCTGTACACTGCATGCAGGTGAAAGTATATATAGACGTGATGCATAGAAACTCAGCTGTAAGCAGAGCAATCACGCAAACGCATTGCTTAACAGCTTAAAGACAAATGCCTCCATGTTTCTTTAACCAGGAGAAAAATGAGAGGCTTAATGGGGACAGGCTGACTGTGAGAAGAGCCGCCCTCCGCTGCCTCGCGTGGCACAGGGCGCGAAGCCGAGAGGTCTTGGTGTGTAAATGTGTGAGGAAAAAATGGGGTCAGGGTGAAAGGACTCCCATTAGCCAGCTCATTGAGTGTAGGTATTAGAAGCCTCCTGACATGCAGCAGGCCCATCCATCCATGGCCAGTCAGGGCCTGGGGAGCCGTTGACTCATTGGCCTCCGAAGCTATGAGGTGGACTTTGTGCTTTTACCTGCAATAAAAAAAAGCCTCGGGCTGTTGATTTAATAGAAGTTAAAGAAAAGAAACATGTCAAGTATTTGTTTGATGGACTTGGTTTAGCTTTATTTGATCCCTTTTTTCCCCACAAAAAAGTTTTTTTTGTGTGTAAAATGGTAAAAGAGGGCAGTCAGAACAATAGACCCCCAAAGAATAGAGCCTAAAATGTTCCTCATATATATATATATATATATATATATATATATATATATATATATATATATTAGATTGTTAATTTTTACCATTATGTGGGGATTATTTCTCTCTGCTATGGAGGCGCTGACTAAGGCAGCTTTCACTGATACCAACATCAAAGTGCTTGAATAAAATCACTCCCACAAAACCAAACCACTAGAATGAGCGAGCGGGAACAGGGATTGCTTTATGCAGCATTTATTAGAAATCTGTCACATAAAAAAAGTTATTTTCCTCCAAGGTTTCCGTGATTTATGGCTGTCATTTATGCCTCTACTGTATTTTCAAATTATACAGTACTTTGTTCTATGGAGAGGATATAAAGTGTAATAGACTTCTTTAATGACAAGCAATAAATAATAATAAAAAAAAGAATAATGGTAACAATGTTTTAAGAAGTGAAACTTAAAGCTGTAACAATGTAGCTGGATGCGTGGTGGAGATGCTCATCTCTAGGCTGGAGTAAAGTTTAGCCGTTCGAGGTTCAGTTCTTCAAAAGTTTCACTCCCTTCTCTTTTAACAAAGGTTTTAACTCCTCCTTTAGGGGAGTACCACAAGGCTCCATTTTCAGTCCACTTCTTTTCCCACTGTACCTGCTCAGGCATTACTGCATTTTTCTTTTTAGCATTGCCTTTAATTTTTATGCAGACGATTCTTTGCTTTATGTTCCACTGAATAACATTGGTAAATTCTTTGACTCTGAGATGAAGGACAAAACATTTTTTTTTTTTTTTACTTTAAATGAGAAAAAAACAAAGCTGAAGCTAGCTAGACAAAAAGTCACAGAAAAACATGTTGCAAACCTACAAAGCCGGCCAGAATATGTAAGCTTTTTAAACGCACAAAATTTTACTTGGCAGGCAGCACTCACCCTCTTGTAAGAAGCAGAAAGAGTAATTCTCCTACTTCTGCTGCATAAGGCAAAGGTACAAGAATACAAAATAGCCAAAGTGCTTCTTGCTTTTCTCCTGACAAATGGCAAACATCCAGTCATCACCAAATAAAAGGTTTTGACCTGGCTCGGCTGATAGAGGAGAAACACTCCCTCTGACTGAGTCTGGTAAAAAAAAAATAAAATAAAATAAATAAATGATACATATGTGACAGAGAGAGAAGATAAACAGATAAAGACTAAAAAACAGAAGCAGATACAAGATGACAGAAAGAGAAAGTAATGGAGACAAATAAGATATATACAGAAATATGTGTATGTGTGTGAGTGCTGTAATTAAGTGCTCTACAGAGTGATTGGAGTTGTTAAAAAGAGCAATGGAAACATTATTTGTTCAAACGTTTCTCTTTGCATGACCTGCCCCTCCAAGACGACATCTTTAGAGGAAACTCTGGGTCCTATCTCTAAACTCAACCGTCATGTAAATGAAAGCAGTGAAAACCTGCTTTTCCAGTTGAGTCATTCGTCATGTTTAAACTCTAGTCTTTTTAAGTGCCAACTCGAGTACGAATGAGGATCCTTTTGTAAGTAGCCAGGCTGAAATTTGTCTCTTATAACCGGCGCCAAAAGCTGCCACTTAATTTTTACCAGGTACAAATCAACAAGCAACCTTCACCTGCTGAATTTAAATTTTACTTTTACTCTCTAGCACTTTGAAACACCAACACCACTGACCATAGTGCTTTTTGTAAATAAAAACTGGTTTGATGTTTGTTATTGTTGAGAGTGAAAAAGTGGCTCTGGTCATTCAAAATTGTGATTCAGGGGCACCTGTGTGAGTGACAGTTTTCATCACCGTCTGAGCATAAATTCAATGGGAAGACTTATATTCCTGACAAATCTGATCATCGGATCTTTTCATTTTGATGCCTCACTCCATCTTCAGGCCTATGCTCGTTGACAGAGACGTGACAACGCAATATCCTTAGTCATACAATCTAAGTCAAACTTTCTAAGAATAAGAAAAAGCTTTCAAATCAGTCGTGATCTCAAAAACAAGTCGCCTGTCAAATCTGCCGCCGAACGATAAAAGCCGGTTGCACCTGTTTGTGTCAGATACTTAACAGAAGATGTCGATTCACTGATATCCATCTGTTTCGGACGAGTGAGTGCACAGATATTAACAGATGCACAAGTCTCGCCATATCTCAGCTTTCTGCTTAAGTCCAGAGACTATGTCTGGATAGGAAGAGACATAAAGTTGTGTTAACAGAGTGCAAGGTTAGGACGGGGACAAGGCTGCAGCTACTGTTTCAGGAAATGTGACAGAAACCAGGAACAACAAAGTTTCTCTGCACACACAATGAACCGTCATTGTGTGTGTAATTAATTTCCTGTAATTACAGTACAGGAAATTCCTGTACTGTAATTTCCAGTACAGGAAATTATTTCATTTTATTGTTATTTAATAATTGTAATTTGGAGATAAGTGTATCCTTAAAACATTTTAGACTCCTGTTTTTTGATCCTCTGTATGTTTCCAAATTAGATTATATTCATTGTAGGAGGTACATTTTAGCTGTGTTACAAAGTTTAATGTGTGTGTGTGTTCTTAAATTTTCTCTATACAAATAGAAATTGGAAAAATATTTGACTTAATTCTCCATTCCCTTGTTTAAATGTGGTACAGTGGACCCCAATCGGTATTTGCGAATACTTAAGATGTCCCTTGAAAACGCATATAACTTCCTATTTTACTCGTGCAAACAGCAAGTATACCTTATATTATGCATTAATACACACAGTGAAAACTGTCTTTGAGCTACCACAGAAACTAGTATCTGCAGTTTATCCTCATCAAAAACCACGGCCGCATCCGTCCAAAGTCTTGGGTCTTTGCTGATTATTTATAGTCTGATTTCTCATTGTAAAAAAAAAAAAAAAAAATCAAATAGTTAGAAATTTTTGTTTTAAAATATTAGGACTTAAAGCTGTATTTTGAAATAAAATATTCAATATTTTGGGAAAAAGTAAGATCTTCCTTTTGATCAAGTTCAACTAAACTAATTACCGATAAACGGTACATAATTTAAACAGAAAGGGATTTAAACAAGCCCCCTGTCTGTGTCTTATCTAAAACGTCAGAAGACCCTACATTTTTAAAATGAACCCAATCCTTAAAATCTAGAAACCAGTTCTGTTGTGTTCCTCCCTGCCCCTTTTTTCCCTCTCCATCCCTGGAGGCAAAAGACATGATCAGAACTGACGGCGCAGACATACCAGACATTGCACTTACAGCTTGCTCAAAGCACTGAGCTATTGATGGACAAGTACAGATAATAAAATGTTGCCTCAAAGCAAAAATGACTCCATCCGGATATCTTACAGATTATAAATAAAGCGGACTGGTGCCAGATAAATCTAATGGGACACACCAGTAAAAGTAAGTCAATTTCAGACTGTAATGGAAGGTTATTTAATGATCATATTCCAATAATCTGAACTGAAACAGAGTCTTATTGGATTTTATTTTTTCACATTTCATTCATATGTGCTTAAGAAGGATGCTGACTGCAGCTTTAAGTCATTCGATGTAATAGCTATGCGCTGTTAAAATATCTGTGCAAGGATTGAGCTTCAGACTTGCTCCGGTTTGCAGAAGCTTTTGCACCACAACCAACATCCACTATCTCTTCACAAGTCTGATTATCTGAGCCGAGAGAAAAGAGAGAACATCGTGTTTCATAAGGATTTATTCAAAACAGAGCGGTTCCTCTAATTGCACAGGTGAAAGTTTGATATACTCCCAAAGACTCTAAAAAATCCACCTGTCCTATTTACAATGCCCAAGTCCTTGGAAGCTGGGATGCAAGGATGCAGATTGTGTAGCCAGGAGAGCGATTCCACCCCGCCATATTGCCAGAGTCCTTGGGAGAAGCATGCATAGACAGATGCAGTTTGTATCTGTCAGGCTTGGATATGATCTACAACGCTGGGCCTGCAGCCAGCAGATGGTGGGGGAAATTAAATCTGTGACACAGACCGTCACAATGGAGTTTAAAAATACACCTGTGGATGTGTCTGTTTGAGGAAGTTTGTCCCTCAGTCGTTTTGTGCCCACAGTCGGGCTTAAATTACCTTCAGCAGGTGCTGAAAAACACGACTGATCAAGAAAACGTCTCAGAACGCGAGCGTATGCGGTATTATTTACCTTCTTCAGGAATATAAAGAAACAAGCGTGCAACATGATCGGAAGGCCAAGAAAAGAGAAGAAGTGAAAAGAGAAGAAGTAACGTTGGGGGGGAAAAGAAGTTAAACTACAAACCTTATTTTGGCCATTGTAGCTGATCTGAATAGCACCAAGGAAAAGATAGGATTAAGTTGTCAGAGGAGCGGGCTTCGGTATTAAATCATCCCCATAAAGCTTCTGCATGTATTTATCTTTCCTGGGATGAGGCGCATTGAGATTTTCATGCTGTTTATCCAGTCAGGTTTGTTGTCCAGACTTGCCTGGGCCCTGAGATATTTATTTCTGGCATTGTGTCACAGTCATTTTCTGCTCTGCACCAAGGGGACTATAATGCATGGCGAACAAATAAAGGTCTTTTCTTACTGGCGAGGCTGTAATTTGCTTACTGCCACCAAAGCACAGCTCCACTAAACACAGTTAGCACAGTCAAGCTGGAAACGGTTCTCACCAGTGAATGCATAATGAGGGTGTTCACCTCTGAAATCAGAGTTTTGATGGATTTCTTCCAAAGATTTAATCAAAAACCTTTCCATAATCGAAATCTCAGAGATCTCAACCCATTTTTATCCATTTCTGTATCTCTAAACACAAAAGTTCACCTTAAGTTTACAACCGAAACCAAAGAATGAGTGGATGGATAGACGAATAACTGGATGGACAGATATATTGCAAACAGATGGGAGGATCAGTAAAAGGATGGATACACGAATGGACAGATGGTTGGATAAACCGACTGATGAATACGACGTTTAGAGACTGTAACTGGGAATAAAGTCTGTTAATATTAGGGCTACAATGAATTATTTCAGTCATTGATTATTCTGTTGATTATTTTGACAAATGATTGATTTTTTATGCAATATCAGAAACATTAAAAGTTGCAGATAATTACTTTTCATAAAAAGAAAAACATTGTGTAGCATTCCTTTATTGAACGCTTGTGTGTAGCAAAAGATGCATCTGCAGCAAAAAAACACTTCTAATAATCTGACTAATGTTAATTGATATTCAGGCAAAAGTACTAAATTTGAGATTTTCTTTACAGAATTTGAACCAGGTGAAGCTAAAAATGCCACTTGAGGAGTTCTGGTTAGAACAAATATAAAGATATTCTATGTACAGTTTTCACTCGACAACTGCTGTGACTGTGCTGTTCTTTCCAAAAATAGTTATATTTAGACTCTGTACAGTAGTTAACGATGAATCGGTTATTAAATTTGTTGACTATTATTTCAAAAATCAACTAATCACGGTTAATTCGATCAACAAAAGGCAACAGCACTTAAATGAAAACAGCAGTTCTGTTTGGGTTGATTGTTGATCAAAGATCTTGAAGGATAATGTGTTGCTTCTAAACAAAAGAGAGAGAGTGTGAACTGACATCATCCTTTCTCTTACAAGCAAATATTGTAAGAGGAAGGAGAAGCAAGCAATCACTATGTTGAGCCAAAGCCAACATAGCGATTGACAACGTCATTATGTACCTCTTTGTACTAAACCAGGAATAGGCTGTGTCAAACAACGCTTAGAAATTCAGAACTTCATTACAACCATGCCTTATTTACCACAGCTTATTTTATACTTTATGTTTTTAGAAACAGAGTCCTCTATATAGAACAAGGTAAAAAAAAAAAAAAAGTTGGAGGGACAGTTCATAATATCTAGTCTTAATCTAAAGGAGACATTTTCTCATTCACGCCTTGACAGTGGAGGATCCTGGTAATGAAAGGCCTTTTGATCTGCTGCTATTAGATAAGATTCCTCCTATCTAGAGATAGGTCCGCTGTCTCCCAAGGGACGCGGGAATGTTTTCCATTATATAGCTACAACAAAGCCTGAAAAGTCACTGAGAAGGCCAAAATTCTTTCCCATATTCAGAAAAACTTCTAAGTAATAGGGAGCTCAGCTCTACAACTTTTACTTTTTTCTTTTCTTTTTACTAGATTTACCTTTTAATGGAGTGAGAATAAAAATAAAAAAAACAGAGAAATTTACTGAAATGACAGAAAGATATGAATATTTTATCTGGTATGTGATGAATACAAATAAGTACAAGGATATCCGCTGTATTTAATGTGTCTAACATTCAACACTCCCTTGCATTCTTGGTTTGGAAATTCAGAATATATGAAAACCAAACTTGATTCCCACACCTTAATTCTCACCCTCTATTCCCAGGACTGACTACGTTCAGACCTGTAGAGTCAAGAAATCAGTACAATAGAACCTGTCTGACAACATAAAGGAACAAGACTTGCTCTACTCCGCATAACCATGAATTTGACTCCAAAATGGCAAGTGCTGCAGAATAAATGCTAACTAAAAAGTTAGTTATACTAACCCATAAAGCACTAATCAAGCATTAGTTCCACTAACGCTAAAGCACTACACCAGCAATGTTTTCAGCAGAAGCTAATGTTAAAGCGTTAACTTCAATTCAAATTATATCTGCCCTTGAAGGACTCCAACCTTCGAGGTCCAATATGATTCTGACTTCATTTACATGATCTACAATGCTCTCAGATATTGTATTTAAGTTTATATCCTTCAGGAGAGGAAATGGAACTGCTGTGTCTTCCCGAACTTCAAAATAAGAGCATGAATGAACGTCTAACTGGTTGAAGATTAACAGTTGATAACCAAAACTTCAATACAGATGTTGAACTTTATTCAACTGAAAGTTTACATAACAGCCATGCAAATTGGTGCTTTAGAATGTACATATTTATAATTTAAGGGGACTTAGGTGCGCTAAATGTTTTCAAAGTTAGCAAAAGGCGCTAAACAAAGTGTTAGCTGTGCTATTAGCACATTAGCTCTTGATTAGCACTGTTCATTAGTTTATAGTCTTATACAAACCGTTTTTCTTCTTTTTTGTTTTTGTTCTCAGGTGTAAGAAGCTCACAGTTAATATTTTTTGTTGAATCTTCAGTACATGCTTATTTAGAAAACATACATATTTCTAAAGGTGCACTCCACAGAAGTAGGATTTATTTTTCCTCCAGGTTGCTGATAAAAGCCAACTAAAGCCACATACTTTGCATACATCATATCCAGATGAATTTTTACTTGGAGGTTTTGGAGTAAACTTGCCTTTGTAGCTGAGCCACATCAGTTTTATTATCAGCTTTACTGATGTGTGACACGCTTTTGACACCTACCTAAGTCATTTCTAGATCTGACTCATTGCATTTTACATTTTACATGCTCATCAAATGTTAAGGCTGTTCAAAGTGTGAAATATGGCCATGACATGGCACGGTGGCGGTGCACTGCATCGAAGACTGATGTTGTGAGCCGAGATGTCTTTTCTGCACCGCAGTGGTTTACTTCATACATCACAGAGACAAGCACCATTTACCTGGACATTTACTGAGGCAGTTCAATTCAAGTGGGGGTAGCTCAAGGTCAGAACATTGGCATCGTTACCCAGGTAATGAGTCATTGTCCCCCACCCTCCACCACCACCCGGTCATCGTTCGACATGGGGCTGCCGCAATGGCAGAAATGCACCACCACACTGTCCACCACCACCAACATGGGGCAGATACAAAGAGATCAACATTCAGAGACAAGAGGGCAGAATCAAAAGAGCGGGTGAGGGAGAAGGGCAGAGAGATTTCTTAATCGCATAAAAATGTCTGAAATACAGAACTGATTCAATGAAGTATCCTTATAGGTTGATAGCAATAATGACAAAGAAGCAAAAAATCTTTTCTGTTTGCATGTGAAGAACGAGGAACGGCTGAGCGGTCTTTAGGGCCCGTATGCAAGTCCCAGTGGTGTGACCTCTCAAGAGGGGGCGTGAGAAAGGCGACGAACAAAGAGTGAGGCTGTTACAGCGTGACAGAATTACAGAATGACTCAGGGCTTGTGTTCACAAAATTGCTAAAGCTCAACTTGACTGGTTTGAAAATGAGGCTTTGGAGCGCCCCGTCAGGTGAGCGGCCATCAAAATGGCAGCGGAGTCGATCGTCTCGGGGGAAAAAAAAAAAAAAAAAAGGAAATTCAGCTAAACTCACTCGCTCCAGAAACTGGTTTGCATTCTAATAAAGTTAAAATAAACTGAGAAAATACATTAAAATATAAGAAATATAAACATTTTTTTCAAATCAACTATGAAAAATGGCTCCTTTAAGAAAGTTTGAACAAAACACCTATTGGTTTTTTATTTTATTTTTTTAACAGTATGAGCTTGCTTCTCAATAAAAGATCATTAGTACAGATCCAGATTGGCAACAACTAGCACCAGTCAAAAAACAAACAAAGTTTTAACTACTTTGGACATAAATATGAAATTATATGAAATGCTCACATTTATTGAAGAATCAATTTTATTTGTCCTTGTTGTCTTACCTTTCTGGTTTGTGTTTTTGTGCTTTTAAAGACTTTTATTTGGAATAGGTGAGTGGTTTTTTCCTCCGTATATATATACTTGCATACAGAAGTTAAAATGAAGGCCGCACTCTTTTAAGCTTACTGCACCACAATATATATGTTCATGCCTATTTGTAGAGGAGGTTAAAGGTTGTAGGTTAAAGGGCAAATAATACAAATGTATCTCTGACAGTTCCTGCATTAAGTTCAGTTTTATTCAAGATGTTGATTCAATGGTGTTTTAGCTTTCATGTAAAAGTTGACACTGGATTTTATTTTTAGTTTTTTGTAAACTTTCATCTATGAAACCAAGAGTGTCTTTAACTAACAGAAAAATACATATTTTGAGCAAAAATAAATCAATATCGATAACAATTGGAAGTTAAAATTTAAAAATCTAAATATATTTGTTGATTTTGTAAAAATCAAAGGAAAAATAAATTTAAAAATCTACGAAAATGAAGTAAAAAAATTATCATTACAAAAATACTCAAATTTAAAGATAGTAATATTAACAGAGGGATATTTAAAATCACAAACCCCTTGGTGAAAATAACAATCAGAACAATTTCAGTTTTAAATCAAAATAAATAAATAAAATGAAAACAAAAGCTACAAAATGTGACACTTAAAATAAACCCACTAAAAAAAATCAAATAAAATGTTCAAATGCTTTTTCTTAAATCAATACCGACAGCAATTAAAACAACATTTAAGATTCACAACAAACAAAAATATAAATTAATTTTGTTCCATGTTTAAAAATCTTAATCTAAGATGAATAAATCTGAAGTATTTCTCTTGGCAACACAGACCCACAGGATCGGAAAAAGAAACTAAGCACAATCCAGAGATATGTACTTTTGAACTCTGAACATTTTTACAAAGTAAATCTGCACCAGTGTGACTGTCATAATCCATATTTTACAGGATTGGCAGAAGAAAATAAAGAGCCAGTATATGAAATAATCATAATTAATGCTCGACCTTACTCTGCTCTGCTGAAACCTATAATCCAAATCGACTTAGCGCTGTAATGACTTCACCGCTCTCGTTGAATCTCTGGATGACGGGGTTGCCCTGGGTGCAAGGAAAACCTCCTGTGTTTGCAAAATCACACGTACTTACATCCACATGAGGAGGATCTTAAAGAAACCAAGACATTTCTGCTTAAAAAGTCATTTTTCCCCCCCAGCTTTGACCGAGATGTGACGCGATTTTCAGCTGCGCTCGGCTTCCTTTCCCTTCATGCATTCATTTTTGAATAACTGTATGAATTTTTAAAGGATCTGAATCAATCCTGTTGGTCACCATGTTCTATCATCTGGTCCATTGGAGTGAAAAAGCCACCTCTGACATGCGACACAAGCTTCTCAGAGCTTCAAGCTAACGTGGGTCCATTAAAGAGCAGCATCATTAGTCTCCATCAGTTCGGTGCTGCCCCGGTGTTTTCCTGCATTGGGCTGGCGGTACGAACTTGATGTATGACCGAGCTACAAACAATGGTCTAAAAATAGAGCCTGGCTGACGTGTTTGCTCCGTAAGACAGTGCATGTTGGTACGAAATGACTGTGGATATAATATGCATGCCTGTGTGTGTTTGTTAAGTTCATGCGTGAACATAAACTCGGCTCATCCTCTGGGTTTTCACAGAGTAGATTCATGAAGTTGCTTTGATTGAACACGATGTTTGTTGTGTTTCGTCCCCAGCCTCTGCGTGTATTAAGAGGAAAGAAAAGATAAATGATGCTGACAGTAAAGGAGCAACACTTTACACTGTTTATCCCTTCACCACGTTTATAATCCAACTGAGTCGCATGTTACCAGAGTTAAGAAGTTGCATTAAAAATAAACTGGAAACAGATGCTTAAACTCAAGAGGTTTGCAAAGCTGGAGGTGGTGGATGGCTTTTGAGAAGATGTTGGTCATTTTGACACTTTGGTCCCTTCAGACCCGGCTTTCCCACAAGTTTCACAACAGGCGTTTATTCATCTTCCCATGCCAGTGGGACACTTTGAGCCTTTTCTGACATCTCCAAAGTAATATTCTATAATCCACTCATATTTTACTGTAAGGAAAGGTACAGACAGAGTCAAAAATAAACTCAATAAAGAAGATAGTCAAACTGAAAGCAAAGTAAATGGCAATATAAAGCTTTAAACTAAACTACATGTAGGATATTAGAGTTTTTCTGACTATTTTTCTTCATAATTTATAATATTTTGTAATTACTAAAACTATATATTTATTGTGTCAGAAATTATGAAAACGTACAAAAATGGTTAAAAAAGTACATAATAATAGTATTTAAATGACTTCTTAGAAGAACTGTTTCATTTCAAACGAGAGTTGAGCCTGAGCACTTTGAACCAACAGGTCAAACTCTTAATTTCAGCCCAGAATTATTCAAACCGCTGAAAGATTCGTGTTTCCAGTCATCTTTTACTTTTTTCAACATGTTTCTTCTGAGTGAAAGCAAGATTCATGTTTCAACGAATCAGAGTCCCAGCTTGAATCTGGAAGGAAGTTAAAGATTAGGGCGATGGCAAGGAGCCCCGACCTGAAGACATGCAGAAAACAGGATTAATTTCTCTTATGCCAATAACCATGTTCCATTGATTTAGAAAAGTATACATATTCCACAACATGTAATTTCTAAAAGAAGATGTAAACAAAGCCTTTCCCCCTAAAATGTATGCTTCCTTTACACCTTTTAGTACATTTTAAATGGTATGTCTTATTTCCTACCAGAAGCAAACTTTAAATATTGGACTAATAACTGTAAATATTAATGGTGATTTTGCACCATCCACTCTTTGAAGTCATTTGGGTGACATGAGTTACGACAACATTTATAATCTCCATCTGAGATAAATTAAGTTTTTGAACTGTGATATTTTCACTGAAGATCAACAAACGGTGAGAATTTCACGCAGGGCCATTTATTTCCCAGAAAGTTGTTCTTGCTTGGATCAAACTAAGTCCAGTTCCAGGTTTGCAGGCGAGTAGATGTCTGAGGTTCACATCAGCCAATCATCACAACTGCAGAAGGTTTGAGGCACGGCCTGAACGCCACATGATCGCACCGGTTCAGATAACCAGCGTGAAACCTCAGAAGCCCTCAATAACATCACAGCTACATGCCTTTACATACCATCATTTGATCACTCCTAAGCGCTCACACACACATTCAGTGTAAACAAACAAGCCTGAGATGTCCTACTGTGGACCAGATTCACACGCAGATGTGTTTGTGCGTGCACCTTCTCCTCCACGGCGCTGACAAAGACATCATCTTCACCAGTTTGCTCTGGCTGTCTGCCACTTTGCTCTGGGCAGAAGAAACCTGCCTGAGTTTGTAAGCTGAGAACAGCTGTCCACAGGTTTTATGAGGCTTCACTGTTTTGGTATGTGCGACCAAAACAAAGAGCTGAACGAGCCTCGGGTGTTGAGAAAGAGAAGACCCACAACATCTAGCAACATCTTTGTTTGGTTTGGAATATAACCATGAGTGCGAAACTGAATGCAGCCTGCAGTAGACATTCATACAGCAGCTTGCAAAAATGCAACTTTTTCACAAGGGCCGAAATGACTAATGAGATTAGTCGATTACCAAAATAATTGTCAATTAATTTAGTAATTGATTAATAGTTACCAGGAGTATACAGACTGAGAACACACGCAGAGCAAAATATCTTTCATTTAAAAAAAAAGAAAAGAATATTCCTGGCTGTAAAACTCCTCAAGTAAAATAATTTAAAATTTACCCAGTTCAAATTCTGTGTGGAAAAAAAATACATTAAGCACGTTTTGCTGTCCATTAATCAGTTAATCCAAAAAATAAACCAATCAGCTCTACACTGTATTGATAAATCACATGACAGTTGATGGTGATGGGGTTTGTTCGCTTCAGATGCATCCTTTGCAACAAATGATCAAGCATACACTGGAGGATTGCTCAGTTGTTGCATGTAAGCAATGAAATGTTTCTTGAATTATTGACTTGAATTATTTGTTTATATGCAATTTTTTTAATGAATATTTAAAATAGTGTAAAAAAGTCTTAAATAAAAAATCTGCAGCATTTTCCTGATATTTTTATACAATGTTCATAATAATCAATAAAATAATCACTAGTTGCAGCGCTATGTTTCAAATTTTTTCACATCGCAACTACCGATTTTTGCTGGGATTTTTGGATAATTATGAAATGGAAGAAAAATTATTCTTTCTAAAAAGAATAGACCAATTCTTGTCATGTAGCAAAATAAACAGAATCTAATGCATTGTTTTAGTGTCAGGCTGCATGGGGAAGCAGTTGGTGGCTCTGTTGCCATGAAGCAAGAAGGTCCTGGGT
Source organism: Poecilia latipinna (assembly GCF_001443285.1). Lineage (NCBI taxonomy): Eukaryota > Metazoa > Chordata > Actinopteri > Cyprinodontiformes > Poeciliidae > Poecilia > Poecilia latipinna. The sequence continues at coordinate 74,040 of NW_015112691.1, read as the reverse complement.
TAGAATCCCAGCCTGGGGTCTTTCTTCATGTTCTCTGTGTGGGTGTAGCTTTTCTCTGGGTGCTCCAGGTTCCTCCCATAGTCTAAAAACGTGACTGCTAGGTTAATTGGTGTCTCTAAATTGCCTTTGGGTGTGAGTGTGTGTCTCTGTGTTGACCGATGATGGGCTGGCGATCTGTCCAGGGTGAACCATCGACCATACGCTGTACAGTGACTTTTTAAAGAAATGTAAAATGTATTCATCCCATACACATAAGCAGGCCCCGAGAGTAAAAAACACGCAGGATGTTTCTGTTTGGTATGTAAGTGCATGATCAGGGAGAGAAGCCAACATGAGAGCAGTGCTGCTGATAAGAACAGTTTCCCCGCTGCCGACTATTAATCTTGACAGTCCACGTTCCTCTAACAGAGGCAAACCAACCTCGGTGTCCTACTTGGCCCTCCAACACTAAAACTGTGATTAATCTCATCACATTCATAAGAGCTTCAGGTCACGTCAAGCCCTGTTTGCCTTCACAGCCAAAAACATTCTTTATGATGCTGCAAACAGGGAAGGGGGTAAATGAGAAATAAATAAAAAAAACTTTCTTTGCAGCGAAGAAAAGTTCCTTTAAGGAGGATTATGCAAGCCGAGATGATATCATCAAACCGGCATGGACAGCGCAGAAAAAAGGGGAGTGTGGGTGTAAGAAAGATGAAATTAAAGCAGAGAATGCAAACTCTGTTTGAATGAGAGACGATCTGATTTTAACGTCACTGTAACGGAAATGGACATTAAAAATCCGCCCTCTGCACAGCTCTGGAGATTCCTGCTTCCAAACTGCTCCATTCCTGCTCAAATCATTTTAATGATGTACAGATTAGAGAAAAAGTATTAAAATACACATATTATAGAGGAAATTAGTGATCCAAAAAGATTAAAAAAGTGATAAATCTCAATAATTCAGTTGCTTATATTCCCTTAAAGCTATTTAGAAAAAGCAATTCTTTAAAATACAACTAACTACCTCCCAGGTTATATACCGAATTTGCTGGAGAACCAGTTTTATTTGTGCTTCCCTTGCAGTTCCTTTCACCTTCTGGACTTTAGATTAAGACATATCTGCTCCTCCATTGCACTGCCAATACCAGAAATCCACAGCTTTAGCAAATGCTTATGTTTGAATTATTGAGGCAAACACTGCTATTTGCTTTTGGATGTATGGTAGAATAAAATCTCCCACAACTACGAGCGGATGAGGGGAAGAAGAGAGGGAAGAGTTTAATGAAAAAAAGTGAGAGGAAGAGAAAAACCAAGAAAGGAGAAAGCCTCGTCTTACCTTCCAGCACTGTGAGCTTGGCATTGGCGTTGATCTCGCCAACGCTGTTAGTGGCGGTGCACTCGTAAATGGCTTCGTCTCTGTGGGTGCGCAGCGGCTGGATCCGCAGCACGGAGCTCGCCCCTTCATCGAATTCAATCACCTGCGGGTGGAAAAAGCACAAGAGAGAGACATGTTGGCTTTATTTTGCAAACATTTATTGCATATATAACCAGTTTGGGGAAGATTGTTGTTTGATCTTTCCGCACACTCTTTCATGTGCTCTCACACGCTGCCCCTCCTGCTAACGTTTGAAAGTTTTCAGCAGGTGCGATCCGAAAACAGTGAGAACTCCCACCTAGGATGTTCCTCTTGTGTTCAGAGGTGCTTAAAAGAAGGAGGGGAATACTTCAAGGGAGTGCATGACCAGATTGGGTGAAGCTCAGGAAGAGGAGGAGGAGGAAGATGGAGGGGCAAAAAGGCAGAAGAGGATGAAGGGCGACTGAAAAAAAAAAATCAAGAAGGAGCCAGATTAAAGGGAAGTGAAGTTTTTAGGGTTTCACCTGGAGAAAAAGAGAGTTGGTTTGACTCCCCAAAATTGGGTGTGGTAGTGTATTCTCACTACTTTGACTTTTTCACATTAAATCCCGGTTTTTAGAATCGGTTTTTGCTGTAATTCTGTTAGTGCTCGTCTCTATAAGCTTTGCACATCTAAAGATGGAAATATTTCCTCATTCTTCTTTGCAAAACTGATCAACCTCAGTGAGACTGGATTCAGAGTAAATGTTCAATCATTTGGGTCTGGACTTTGACTAGGCCTATCAAACATTTCAGTAACTACGCCGTTTTCCTGATGGAAGGTGAAAATCCTCTCCAGGTTTAAGGTTCAAAAATTGACCAGACTAAAATCCCATTACCTAATAATGATTTCATGCAAAAACTGTAACGAAAACTTTTCAGATTTCCCATAGATCAATCCAAACCGGTACAAGGAAGCATAACAGGTCACAGCTTGCAGCTGTTTTTGTATCTGCATTCCTCTATTACCCACCTCGAAGCGCTGGGAGCTGACTTTCTTGCCCTTCTTCATCCAGGTGATCCTCGGCCTCGGCTCTCCCGTGGACCGGCACACAAACGATGCAACCCCGCCCGAGATGCCAGTCTGGTCCTCGGGAGTTTTGATAAAACTCGGCTTGCCTGGGAAGGAAAGCAGAACAGAAGGGGGGAAAGGTGAGTGTTTTTTTTTTTTCTCCCACCTGCATTTTAAAACGTGGCAAAACCTCAGATATCACTTTCCCCGCACAATAGCAGGCATGAGACAACTCACACGGGCATTGTTGCTGTGAACACCTGCAGCTCAGTCATGGGAAAAAAAATAAAAAATCCTGCCTTTTGTGTCTGCCTGTCACTGCATCATGTTGAATTTCTAACATTTGTATGTTTTTCTTTCCTCTTTTAGGATGATACGCCTAAACCAGCTGCCATCCCCCACAATCCAAACACGGCAAACTACTGTGTTCAGACTCTGTTCATCCTTCAGACTTCACAGATTATATGTGTTTACAACAACAGTGTGCCCTGCCATGGAGAGCTCCTCCAACTGTTTTCCTCCCACTGCCTTCAGGGGTTTTTACTGGGCACCACACCCAGAATCATTGTGTCCAAAACAATGAGGAATGCATTTCATTGACAGACTGTCAAAACTGACATGACGCTACAATGAGCACACCTTGAGCTCCGTGATACAGTCTCCCCGTGCAGACATGCATAATCCCGGCTTCAAGAACGTGAGCCATTGTCCTCATTAAGGCCTCCGTCAGCTCATGTTTCATCTGTGGAGTCGTTAAAGAGGCAGGTGGGGGTGGGGGGATCACCTGAACCGCAGACGGAGGCATGCACAATGGAGGTAAATCATTACGCCGTGAATAAATAGGAGCTGCTGGCGTTCCCTCAGTGAGATTGTGGGAAAAATATGGGAAAGGGGCGGGTCAATATCCAGTTAGCATAACTCTGCACCGCATTCAGGCCTGGAGAGAGCCTGCAGTGATCGGCTTCTCCAGGTCCACCTATCAGGTCACCGGTCTCTATCTTTGAACAAGAAGAAGAAGAAATGTTGCAAGCTGTCGTTGCTGGGGATCACTTTCCCACCTCGAGGGATGACACACCGATGATGTAAAGGAAATAGATACTGCAGGTCTGCAGGCGCTGAAGTGCGAGAGAATGCGTAATATCTTCACGTCACTCTGGATGGCTTTATGCACCTCTAAATACAGCTGGTCAGACATAGAGGGCATCATTAGGTGAAACACTAGCCAGGAAATCTGCAGGTTTCAAGTATTTCCTGTTCAGCTAAAGGAAATGTACCTGTGTTCTTGAACGATGCAAATGTCGTCAATTTAAACTGACTCTTTATGAGTTTATATATGTTGATGCTGAATTGACTAAAAGCAAAAGTATAACAGGAAAAAACAATTAATTATCCCTGAACGAGTTTTATGTAACAAACTTAAGGAACACATTTATTTTATTCTTGTCTGTCATCAGTTGATCCACCCATCCATCCATCATTCATCTGATCCACTCATCCATCCATCAGCAAACCCATCCATCCATCAATCAACCAGTCAATCATCCATCCATCCTGTTCAATTTAATTTTTTATGCCCTCTGTATCTCTTAGGATTAACGTTTATGGTATCATAGCCCAGTAGTAAATCCTTTTCTATTGCTGTAGAGTGACTTACTGACAAACATGCAGGTAGCAGCGGGTGAGCTATGTTTAAGATTACAACTCGATAAGCATTAGGGACGTATGTCTGAGCATGCATCGCTGCGCGCATGGCTGCTGAGCTGGAATCCCGAAGAAGCGATTATCGCCAATCTGACTTCCAAGAGCCGCTGCCGACATCTGTCCGTAGCGGTTTCATTTAAATTGCCATCTTTCCAGTTTGTGATTTCAAGGGAGGATCAAACAGCTTAAAAAAAAAACACACTTGTGCCCTTACTTTAAATAAAAAATGTCAAAAATATATGTTGTTACAAACATTTAAGTTAAGTGTCAGTAAAACGGGGGATCAGAGTAAACTGGCCTCACAGCCGTGTTCTTCCTGCATTAATCCTCTCAAACATACTTCTATGGTTGACCTATAACTCAAAGGCCAATCTGCTTCAAATTTGGAGCTGTTCATTGTTAATCCAGATCTCAGATTCAGTCACAAAACTCTGGAGAAGCCCTCTGGTGACCCTACATCCCTGACTTACAGCTGGGGTTAATAGTGGTCCAAGCACTCTCCAACAAACAGCCACGAGCGTTTACTTCTTGACTCAGAGAGATTTTGTGTTCCTCCATCGCTGTTGCCACTGCAGGCGAGTGAGAATATAAGACTGGTGGGTTTGTCAGTTCTTTTCTAAAGGAAACAGAATCCAGACTCAACCTTTTCTTCCTTGCCTGTGTCCCATTTTTCTGCCTGTCAGGCAGTTGTCACATGAAAACAATAAAAAGGACAAGGTGGAAAACACACGAGCCTACCTATGCAAATCCTTCTCTCAGCCATGACTGCAAGCTCCTAGATGCACTCCTTCAGTGCTTTGCAACATCACATTCAAAACTACAATGCACAGAAGTTTCTGGATTAATTGTCCAGAATAGTTTGGCAACAAGTTTGCACAGTTATACTGTTTAGGTTTTTCAAGTGAGGAGATTCCCACACCTTGACAACACAGCAGTTTCATGCTTTTAAAGCCCAACTAAACCCCAAATCAACTGTTTTTTTTATGCAGTATAAATTGGTTGTTATGGATACTATCTATTATTTCTAAGCAAATTGCGAAATATTTTGTAAATTACTTTAATTCTGAAATATTTTTGCCAAAAACCGTCCCAGTGCTGCCCTCTTTGGGTTGAACAGTGGCTACTGCAGTTGAATTTTCCTATTGGTTAAACCGGCACAGCTTGGTTGATGTCTATTCATCCTGACACTTGGCCACACCCCTCTGTGTCTTTTAACTTCGCCCCCTTTGGTGGAATGTTTTTAAAAAATTGTCTCTGGCTGGTTTAGTTACACTTTAGATGTAACTTTTATAATACAAGAAAGCTACAATTGTTCCAACTTCTGCAAAAATTAGACTGGAGAAACTTTTTGGGGAATTTCTGCAACAAAATATAAGTTAATTGATAAGTTGGTCTATTCTCCATTTTGTAAGCTAGCTCCTTCCAGCTAGCTTACAGTGTGACAGTGTGCAGAAACAAGCAGGGGAGGGGGAGAACTGCATCGCTCTGTATCTATTGAGTGGAAGAACACCGGTCACTTCTTTGGCACTTTGAAAGACATCAAACAGTATTTTACAAAGGGTAATTTTTTTAAATTATTGTATACATTTCCATGGTAACCATCAAATGCCTACAGACACTAAACTAATGTCTTAGAAAGTGGTATCTCTTCAAAACAGTACTGTTGTACTGAAATGCATACGCGACTGGGGCTGGAAAAAGATATTTTACCTTTCCAAGAGCAAAAAAAACAAAAAAAAAACTTTAGCTATATAACTAATAAAGTGAATACATTAATTTATAAATTGCAAAAAAAAACAAAAAAAAAAAACACCACATTTAATGGAAAAACAGTCTGAACAAATCAGAGTCATTAGGGAAATGAATTTAAAGCTTTTTTAGTGCTTTGAGGCCAAAAGCTTAACACAAAGTGCTGGCACTTTCTAATCGACGTCATTAAAACTGAATCATGATGTTTAGCTGGTATGCTGCAGAGTCCATGTTCAGCAGTGAAAGATTCATATTGGTGCCATGAAGATGTGAAACTTAAACCTGAGACAGGTTGCAGGATATTGATGAGTCTACACAGAGATCCTGGTCTTAGGATGGACTGAGGGAATCTAAAGGCTGCTTTGGGTTTCGGGGATTAAAATGCTTCTGTCAGTTAGCTTCATGCCTGCAGCTGTATTTGTGGGGTCTGGAGCATTTAAAAGCTTGAAAGGTGTTGGTGGGGGTGCTACGGCTCTCTTATATTTCACTGGATTTAAGTACGGAATAAAAAAGCAGATGGGAAATTGTAAAACAGATAAAAAAAACTAAGATTTTATGTGCAATTGTTCATGATAGTAAAAAGTTTTTTTTTTCTCCTCTTCTTGCTGAAAGCCTCACAGCTAGCTTGTAATAAATGCAGCAGCAGCAGCAGCAGCAGGGAGAGCTGCGTAAATGGCTCTTATGTGGCTAACAATTAGTGTATTCCCTAGCCTGCCAGGGTTCCCAATGAGAGAGCTACTCTGCAGGGTAGAGTATCAGGGATCGATACACACACAGCAGAGAGAAAACCATTAATTCTTATTAATAATGGATTAGCAAGTTATCATTTTCATGGGACAACACTTAGTGGGAATTTGTCTGATGGCATCAGCACTGGTTGTTTTAATGGAACACTTCCATTAAGGCCCTTTTCAGACCATTAGCAGGCAACTTGTTTGCAATTAATTCCATATAAAGCTGTCTTCCCTGCAAGTTATTTACCCTGACAGAGTCAACTGCACTTCGGGCTGTTTGTTTAAACCAATAAACATCATGTCTTCCTATCTGCGCTTCTGTTTTATGGCTGAATCTGAAGGAACACCGGGTTATTTGGGATTGAAAATGGCACATGTGCAAAGACCTTTTAACAAATCTGATGGAGATATAAGTCATTGCAGGTCTGTTTGCTCAATGTACGGTTGACGAACACCAAATGTACCTTAACATGCACCAATAGGCACAGTTAAAACCATTTCTGCTCTACTGCAGAAGCTAACATCTACAGTTTTCCTTATTTCTGCTCTTGGACTAAATTCCACATTGCTAATAACCTCCTGAACAATTATTAATAATACCGATGTTGATGCCGATATATCAGACAACCCAGATCTACATCTTCCCTTTCTGCAATATTTTCAGACAATGTGACATTAAGCAAATGAGAGCCAGCTGTGATTATCGCGTTTATCTTATTGGCATTTCATACTCCAAAGTACCTGAAGAGCAAATGCCTTTCCAGGGGCTTGCTGGATGTCTCAGTTTCAATATTCAGCTCACATTACATTCACTTCTGATAAGACAAAAACCAGAGATTTTGTTTTTCTTTTATACACAGATAGTTCAGTGGCCAAAGAAAGATGGATCTTCGTAAGTGCTACCAGAGCTATAGTGAAATCACAAGAGTAATGTGCTTCACCCTTACTGAGTTACTGTACTTAAAATGTTTAAACCTAGAGAAGAGAAAAGAAAAACATCAAACTTTCAAAACCCCTGTGGACAGATGAAGACAGGCTTTCTATCAGGCCTTCCAGTTCGACCTGAATTATTCAAGACAGTGGAGAAGAAGGAGAAGTCTGAGTGCAATTACCCTTCACTCATCTCTTTCCAGTGTGAACAACATTACTGTAATGGCTTTCATCTTCTCAAGCTGATTATGAGGCAGGGAGGCATCTCTCAAGTCTGCTCTCTTGCTTTTTCATTGTCAGTGAAACATGCTCAATGACATTTGAAATAAAAAAGGAAAAAAAACACTCAGAGTGAGCATTTGAAATGATTGTTTTATAATATGGGACGATAAAAGCTTTGCTATGTGCCTAAAGATGGCGAGACAGTAGATGTTGCAGGTATTACTCGACCGGGAGTCTGAGGTGTTACATTACCTGTGGTATTTAAACCGAAGCCCCAACCTAGAAGAGCTAGTCTAAGATGACTCACAATCTCTGACTTCTTTCAACCCACTTGCTACCTTGTGGGAAAAAGACACAGGATAAAAGCAGAAACTCTGCATACGTCTGCTTAAGTTAAAACTATTTCTGCTTTTATATTTTTACACCTCTGCAACAGAATTAGGCAATAAATCAGTACAAGTACAAAGGCTTTTGCAGCTTTTATAATGGCTGATGTATTGTCTGCAGCACAATGCAGAAGAAGGGAAACATCACTCCCTGTCTTCCATTAACAGCCTCTAAATGGATGCAGCCCTGACCTATAAGATGAGCTTGCTAAGGTGTTGCATGGACCATACAGCTCATTTACACAACCCGGGGGCAACATCACCTCCCATGTTCACAGAGTTCACTCGGTGAAATTTGCTCATTTACAATGAATGTCATAAAAACATTTTTTTTTCTCCAATTTGACACGACGAAGGACGTCTGAATGTTTGAAGGCTTGTGTGGGTGTCAACCTGGGGACACATGCATGCAAAACAAAACAGAAAGAGGAAAATGGAGCATTGTGTATGCAGCTTGAATATATAATGGTGTATAGATATCTTCAGGGTTCCGACAGTCTGGAAAAGCAGGCAATTTAAATATATGGAAAAGAAAAAGTGTGGGAAAATTTCCAAAGCTCATTTCCCTTTGCCTGATTCTAAAAGTTGTCTCCTTAAATCCATCCATCTACACTTTTGCACATCAATACATCCATCCATCCTTCCATCCATTCAAGTTCACATCTAAAGCATGTCCACTGTAGAACTATCTTCAAAGGAAATGTCTAAAAAAAAATTACTGGAAATCTCTAGAAAAATAAGACATTTTAAAAGGGAAACTGTATAGGAGCCCAGTATTAATTAAAGCCAGCATTTAGCGCTGCTGTAATTCCTGAGAGGGAAATTCAGGCACCTTGTAGGACGCCTTAGCTCGGACCTTGACATTAGCCGACCAAGTGGGAAAAACGCTAAGTGTGTTAAGTAATCCTTGGAGGGATAAGGGCAGGGGGGCTCAGATGATGAGATGGCCACAGGCTTTTTCACAAAACCCCATTTTGGGGGTTAGCTACCAATTCATCCCCACAACCCCACTAACCTCATTAATTTGTCAGACTTTGATTGGCCTTCCCTCCGAGACCATAAAGAGCCCCTACCTTTGTTCTCATCATCTCACCCACAAGCCCCAGGAGTCTTAAGAGATTCAGCTCTCCAGAAGCTGAGTAGAGAGAGGAAATTAAATCATGTAATAAGAGAGAAAAAAAATGACACAACAAGAAGATTCCAGCTCACTCGCCTTGCTCCTGATTGTGACACTTTCGATAGCCATTCAACCATGAATGCACACCAAAGATCAGTGTGATAAACAGGAAGGAAAACAACTGGCAGAAAGGAAGTGAAGCTACTACTGTCAATAAAATAATAATTGAAATGTCTCCCTGTCTGTCAAAGACTGACATTTCCTGTCATCCTGCGCCGGTGCCAACGCTGGGCCACAGCAGAGAGTTTGGGTGACTGCCTCCAGCCCTGCGACTGAGCTCTCTAATTAAACTATTAATCTCACGTCATTAACCTTCGATGACACGTTTCTCCCTGAATTCTGACACTGCTGCATCGGCACATGAAACCAACTTCCCTTCAAATCTGCTCCATATTCCCACTTCATCTTCGCTATTCTCAGCTTTAATATCGCTTTGTTTTTCCCAGCTCCTTTGTACCCAGGTTGCATTGTGGGTGCAGCTGTTTGTATATATTGTGGACCACAGCAGTGTGCTAACCGCATTACTCTCAGACTGCCTCTCTAAGGTGGATATGGTTACTTTTAATTAAAAGAGAATCAATTGTTGTCCCTGTCAGTGTTTGAACTGGGTGGCCATATGGGCACTTAAAAATACAATCCAATTTGCAGGGCCCCCACCCAAGACCCCATCTGGCCACCCATCTCCTAAACCACTTTGCCATTGCATCATTCCTTTGTCTGAGCATCAGAAACTGCCAATTCAATTTCCAAAGGTTAAGTTGTAGGTAGAAGTGGTGACAAAACGAGTTAGGGAGTGTTTAAAATCATTCTAAACATGCTTGGACTCCTAATAAAATATGTTAAACCTAATTTGACATGAAAGTTTGATTCATTTTGGGCTCTTTAATGATGTGCAATGATTGGGCTTTTGACTACAAGCTTTTTGTAATCAGCAACATGCATATTCGACCAGTCCTCTAAGCCAAAACTGGTAGAGTTCATTTAACTTGGTTGCGTTCCTGGCTTTTAATTACAGTCCACAGATTTTCAAATTGTACTGATGTCAGGGCTTTGAGAAGGCCAATCTGGAAGTTTAATGCAACCATTTGAAAACCAGTTTTGATGTGTGTTTGGATCATTCTCCTTTTGGAATGCCCAGCTGTGACGTATTACCTAAAAAAGATTCTAGTATTTTGGGGGAAAAAAACCTATTAAAACAAGATGCAACCATCCGTGATGTGGAAACTGATAGAAACTGGTGTCACTTTCCACAAAAGAGAGAATCCTCATTGACCGACAGGACGCTCCAAAATAAAAAAGCATTTTCAGACACCGTAACAAACAAACCAAATGTCTCCTGTCAGGCACGGTGGTGGTGGTAGCATGATCTCAAGGGTCTGCATCACTGATTCAGTCTAGAAGTGCAGGAAATAATAGAAGTACCAACAAATTCTTCAGATTTTTTGGTGGGTGTCCTAAAGGAAACGATCTCAGCAGCCTGCCGATGTTTGGCTCTGCTGTTGTGGCTCTTTAAATCTGTGACTAAAATTATATAAAACTGAACAGCATTGAATTGAAATGGGTGGAGAAATTAAATTTTGCCTTTCCTTAGCATAAAACCCCATAACAGACCAGCAGGAAGCATCTTTTGTGGGTTAGGGTTAGTCATTTTGTCTTATTAATATGTAATTTTGTCTTATTCAAAAGAAAATGTTTTTCTTTAAATTAAACCCAAAAAGTATTAATAGAAATATCAGTTCTTTCATTTAACCAATACACAACCAAATTTTACACTAAAGGCAACCATAAAATCCAATAAACTACCTTCCCTCAAAGGTGCATGTAGGTTTTGCAGCTCCAGACTGATTTTATTTTGCAGGAGTGAGTTTTAAAGGCTGCCAACTCCTGGGACACGACAATGATCCCAAAGACAAATCAAAACAGGTTTTTGAATGAAGCAAACTTCAGGAATGGCCCTGACATTCAACCCGCTTGGACAAATCGTCTAAAGCAGGAAATCACTTAGATACAGCTCCGTGCTCAAATATCCAGCCAAAATCATGCAAAGAATCTTATTTTCCACAACTTGCAAAGTTGTGCAAGTTGTCAAGATATCAGTGGAGGTGTACGGGTTGGGGGACTAGAGAAAAAGCATAATGAATTCAAACTGAATCCACCCCAATCTTGTTTTTAAAATCCTTTAGGTTGTGCGTTTAAATAACTTTCCACCCCCTAAATGGAATGGCTCAAATAATCATTAAAAGCCCATAATTCATGTGATACTCATGCTGAGTGTAGTTTTATGATTAGTAAAAGCCCCCTCCTGTGAGAACTCTTCTTTATGATCAAGTCACTGGCACAATAACAGCAAAAAAACTGTCAAAAGTGGCAATAAAGTGCAGTTACTTTGCCATGGAGCATCAAGGATCACAAACAGGACAATAAAAGAGTTACTGCATGGCACAGTGCCTTGACATAAAAAGTGATTAAAGCCAGAGAAATAAGTCAGAAAGGCAGAGCCTCAGAGGTAACCGCTGCGTTTAAGAGAAGCGTATGTCTGACCTTGAGGATGACCTTCTGGTGGCCTGTTGTGTTTGAGGAGGCCATAGAGAGATGGACTGAGCTCCCCAGGGATCAATGACCAGCACTCAGAGTAATCACACTGTATTGTTTGGCTGCTCAGTGATGACATGACATGAATGATCTCATAAAGCCATAACACTGACAGGACTCACAGGCAGCTTTTATTTATACCTGCGGTGCTGTTTTAGCTTTAATTCACACTTAAATATATTTGACATCATACAAAGATAACCACAAAAGCAGATTTCATCCTCTCCAGATTTTTTATTTTTTTTTTCCCTCTGGCGATTCTTTAGATTGGGGCATGATGTGCTAGTTTATTAAAGGGGATTAGAAAAATATTATCTAAAATTGACTTCTTTGAGCTTTATATCATGTTATTCCCTCATCAAAAACATACCTGCAGTGTTGCTTTCACTCACTCATCTCCCCACTCAGCTCCTCTAGACTAGCAGCAGCAGCAATTAGCAAACACCTGGTGGAACTGCACGTTCGCTGAGCTCATCATACAAACTATTTCTCAGCGCAACGCTCCTAGGAACGGTTGTAAACGGCATGAGAAGCATTGTTGTGATGACAGAGTGCCAGAAAGAATAGGAGCTTCTTAAAGAGACAGAGGCCCAATTTCAAGGTGTCAAAGTAAACCTTATTTTAAGTAATGTCTGACATATACAGCCTTTTTAGAACTGGTAACATAGTTACTTGATTGTGCTATAAAATGGCTTTGTGTGATATAAGATCTCTTATCCTACTTCGTGCTGCCAGTTAGATTCTATTGACCTGATTTCTTTGTTTTACAGCTCTGACAGTAATCAGACCCTGTTGTGTTTAGTGAAACTAATCTCAGCAACCCAAAATGTAGTTAATCACATTTAATTTATGATTTAAAAATCAAAACAATTATTTCTTAATGTTAGGCCAAAACAGTTTGATGACTTTAGTCCCTCTGTAAACTAAATCACCATATAAAAACTCAATTTTGATTTCACCTACTATGGTATACTCATATTACTTTTTCACAACTTTTGATTTCAAAACGGAGAGGGGCGAGGTGGGGGGAGGGGTACTGTATTTATCTTTTCTGGCATTAGAATATGAATGAGAGTAAACATATGATGACAACCTTTAAAATGTGTCTGTCTTAGAATAAACACACAGCTATGAAGGAAAAGCTAACATGTTTTCTTCCTGTGGTTTGCTTGGCTGCTTAGCTTTTCGGGGGGAGCGACGGGGGGAACAGACTTAGCCCATGTAATGAGAAACTTGCCAGGCACCTCGGCCATAATATCTGTCTACAGGCTGCCCTGTAATACAGCAGATCCAAACCAGAAATATCAAACTCGCATAACTAAGTTCCATACAAATTAAAGGCACCAAACGAACACAACCCTGTGATTAGTGGTAGGTGTTATTTTTGACCCCCCCAGCTGCCTTATCTTAATTCTATGTGTTTTTTTGCTTTACAGGGTGGATAATAGCAGCTTTGGGCCTCTTCCTGTGACTGCTTACACTACACATAAATAAACGCTGTACCAAGGACAATTTTTCCTAGCAAATCTTTTTTGTCTCAACTTCCGTTTGTTTTTTAACTCCACCTTTTATTCTCGTAGAAGTGGTTTGGGTGTGCCCATAATAAATACACATACATATTTATCATGTAGCAACTTGTGGCATCAGACTGTCTTTGTCAGTTAATTAAAATGCCTGACACAGTAGTTTTAATCCGTAAATGATATGATCACTGAAATTAGAGACTAGGGCAGTCTAACTCTCACTGGAGGCACAACGCAAAGAAGAAAAAAAAAAACTGAGCATCCTAAAAATCCCCAGTGAAGCGTGTTGAAATGGTAAATGGATGCAATAAAGGCAGCAACTCGCAAGAGGAAAAATATGTGCAATCCAGCATTTTGTGCTAATAATTCACTTTTGCTTGTACCTATCTGCAAAACCGAGATTAAAGACAGCGCAAAAGCAGAACGACGTAATAATAATCAAGGCTTCACCCTAACTCTACTCTGAGCATCTTAAAGAGTCAGCATATTTAAATAATATCCTAACAATGTCATTGGATGGGATGAGAGTTTTTTAGGTTCTTCAAAAAAAGTGGATGCCACTGAATTTAACTTCTTTTGCTAGTTTTGGGACAGAAAAGTCAGAGGAATACAACAGAACCAGTAATTAAATTAACTTCTCTGCAGATGTAATTTGCTTAATAAAAGTAGCATTCTACTTTAATATTTTGAGTTGGTCATTTATTACCTGGATGCAGCAACAGGTCAGTGGTTGTTCATCTCTATTGGGATTAATACATATTTAAATTTCACACTATGGCTACAGTCAGGAAGAGAAGCTCATTTCCAGGATCTATTTGGATTGTGATCTGATCATTTCTGTATTTTTAAGATCTGCCTGTCCTTGTATTTATACTCTTTTTAGTCCTTGAAAAAGCTAATACAAATAAACAATACGGTAATACTACTGCACATTTTGTCAGATTTATTTCAGCAGAGGGTGGTTTGAGATGAGACATATTAACCAAATATTTTCACCACACAATAGTTTGTTGCATTAATTACAGTACAAGCAAGGATAAAAAATTAAAATTTAATGAGTATTTAATAATCCTCTTCAGCAATTACTGTCTTTTTGATAATACATCTGCATAAATATTTATTTATTTATTTATTTTTTTTTTACTATTTTGACTGGTAACTTATTTGACAGACACAAAACTGAGAGGGTGAAGACATGCGGTAAAGGTCTGGAACCCGTGACGAGGACTAGGGCTGCTGTACATGGGTCGCACACTTTACGCTGTTGTTGCGCAACACCCCTCTCCCCTCTTCTCTCTCTCTACTTCCTCTTCTGAGAGGAGGGAGATGTGCTCTCCAGCTCTCCATCTAACGGGTCCGAGAAGCCTCTAACTCCTGAGTATTACTAAAGATGAGAATATAGAGGACATTCTGTTTAAGCTGGGCACGAGAAAGACTAGCCTGGTTTCTAACGACCTCCATCCAGATGTCCCACCCTTTTTCACCCTGTGAACTAGCCAGATCGAGCAGCCCGCAATCAGCTAGCTTCACAGAGCACACCTGTTAACGGTCGCTCTTTCTCTTTATTACAACTTGCACTTGTTACTGAACCAGGTTGGTTTTAGTGACTAGGGCGAGTCCCAAGGGTGTTGTTTTGGCTAAAAGCAACCGATAAAACATTTTCCACTTTTCCCTCCCAGAATCAAACTTCATAGCTATTTTACAACCACCAAAGAACTTTAAG
>NW_015112691.1:40219-54761 GCF_001443285.1 Poecilia latipinna | reverse complement strand
ATTATTTTTATTCACTGCAGGCTGGAAACTTCCCCTTTCTTCAGGAAACCTGCGCTTCCTGTTCCATGACTCTCTTTCTGCCTGACTAAGATTTTTTTTATGATTAAATAGAAAAGAGTAGAATTAAAGCAAAGTTTGCAGGACACAATAACAACACACACAACCAGATTACTTTTATTACAGTCTGACTCTACTGTTAGGTCTTGATGTGACCTGTGTAATTGGTTTTAAAGGTAACTTTATTTATTGTTACTATTAAACTAAAATCTCCAGCATGGGGAAGTGGGATGAGCTCGACTTTTCTCGACGTTTATGCCACCATTGCGCCCAAGAAGCCTTTTTTGCACCTATGGGATATTTTATTATCTAAGTGAAGAAGAATCAGCCAAAATAATCCATTACTTTGGTCTATTTAAATTATAAGGAGAGGCAACGTTAGACCCACAGGACCACAACAAAACTGTAGGACTGCAAAAACATCCCTGCAAGGTCAAGTTTACAGTGAAACAAAAGAAAAGACGACACACCATGAGAACAAGGCCCTGAGAGACAAAAGGCAAAGGCGACGGAAAAAACTAATCCTCTTTGATGCATGTCTGAAAGGACAGATCAGTTGGTCAGAGGGAGACAGAGGGGTGTCGGGGCGTAATTGAATTACAGTGACCCAATGACAGCACTGTAGGTGAGGTCATGTGTTGAATTAATTCTGTTCCTGACCTTGTCTTTGGTGGGGCAGCGGCCCCCGGAGACCCAAAAGGTCCGGCGGCAGAGACAGATCTCTCAGAATGTCTTTTCCCAGCCAAAACTGTCACTCAAACAGAGAGCGAGGCACAGAGGCGGACGAATCTCGACTGCCTCCACTGTATGCTTATTTTTAGCTCAGGTGCTAATGCTCTACCTATATGAGAGCGCATGCATTAGGCAAAACATTTGTGTCTGTTTTCTGGAATCTGTTAAGAGTCTGAAGTAGAAAGGCCCTCATGCTTTTAGGATGTCCCAGGTGAACCAGGTTACTTACTGTCTGCCAGAGAGGAGATCACCCAGGAGCCGAGTAGAAGCAGCAACAGCAACGCCCCTCTGGGCCGGAGGGGCCCTGCCAGGTGAACGTTAGGCACCATGCTCCAAGATGGCACTGCTCCCTCCTCAGTCCCCGCTGCTAGACGCGTCCCACTCTGACAGGATCAAAGACTAACACCTGAGAGAGCAAAGAAATGCAGAACAGGGGTGCGGGGATATTAGTATTCAAACTCACTCTGCATTTGCATAGATTTGAATGAGCAGCATAACACAGTTAGGCAGAAATATCAAAAGCAAGTCGCAGAGCAGAACCAAACGTGAAAGAATTTAAGTATACATGTTAAAAAAAACAACAACAACAACGACGACGACAACACTGGAAGATCTTTGTTCGCGATCAACAAGGCATCTAATACCCAAAACAAATCCTGCTTCAGGAGGGGGACAAAACCGGTGCAATGGATGTAAGTACATCAGAAGAAGAGGGGAGGCAGCAATGCAGAACAGTTCTACGAAAAGGAAAGATATTCAAAGGGAGACGGGGATGTAGGATCAATTTACTCAGCCACCTTCCCTCCAACAGAGGGGCTTCAGTTAAAAACCCAACGGGCCTCCTAAACAGCAGTCCCAGAGGACCACAGCCCACTTAATGCCTCCCATTAGGAAATTGAAACTGAGCCATCCAGATGGTTTCAAATCACAGAAAGTGCAATGATCTCACAGAATGACAACATGGCTACATAAATAAACCTATAACACAACGGCTTCATGTAAAGTTGTCCTTTTGCCAATTTGTACTCCTTCCTACTTCCATCCCAAACCTGTAAATTATATCTTACATTCTTATAACTTACAATTTAACTAAGCATTTTGTTGCAGTTAAGTCCAGAAATGTATGGAAATGCATATCTACAGTAGGCTAATGCACAAATAGTGACGTTTTATATTATTATAATACCATTACCATTTATTTTGGCTCTGGTAACCGTCTTTGACAATTGGCTCATAAAATAATAAAGATATCCCTGATCCAACCAAAATAACTCCTAAACGACTTCCTGCTGGGGTCATATAACCACATTTCCATTCAACAGTCTGCGTAGATGATTGAAAATGGCTTAAAAACACTGCTTCGCAAAAAGGGTATGAAACGTCCCCCTGGCGGGTGCAAATTGGCTCGCTGTTGCTAAGAAACCTCTGGCAGAGGATAGAACGGTTTCATACCCGAAAAGGTCAGGAATGAAAAGACCAAAGCTGCAAAGGCACAAAATGGTGAAGAGCGAAAATGAGCGGCACCCCAGAGGGGAGGGTACTGTCAGGAGTCGGTCAACAACAAATAAAAGTAGATGTATCACTAATTAAACGTTAGGAGAGGGATTATAGTAACAATGGATTATGAAGGACTACAGTTTTCAGCCACTATGCTAACAATAATGACATAATTATGTACTTTTCAGACAGATGAAACAGTTTGAGACAGAGGATACTTCAAACGTGTTAAAGGTTAGTAGTTCATAAACGTTCAAGATTGTTATTTACACAAAATTTTTATTGAAAATTCGATAGCAAGACCTAACTTGTTTAATTAAAATGAAAGAAAAGCATCAGTTTCCCATGTTGCTAAAAAAAAATTAAAAAACTTAATAAAAAGGATGCATGACGCTCCTTTATTTTTCAACTTATGACTGTCCATGTTTTTTGTAATGAGAAACAATCTTTTTTTTTCATAAACAAAAAGTTGGAGAAGGGGTTAGCACTGATTTATACAATAATCTGCACAGCAGCAAGAACTTCAGTCATTCTACTTTCTCTAATATCTCATTTAAAAGACTTAAAAATGAAATGCAGGGAATATGAAAGATTTTATTGGCCTTAGTGCTCTGTTCCTTTGAACATTACATTCTTACATGGAAGATCATGAGACTATTATGGTTTTACTGTAAAAAGTATATCTGTAACGTGGTAATTTTGCTATACCAGCTACCTGTAATGACCTCTGATAGTTTGTCTCTTAAGGAATCAAACTTATTGTCAAAAACAACTCAGTAAACTAATGTTAAGTTTGTTCCAGCCTCCAGTTTAATTGTCTCTTTCCATTATAAGCAAAGTAAAAGTAATGCCTCTGAATTGAGTTAACTATATTTCTAATGCCCACACTCTTGCCTGCAGCCATCTCTGAGCAGCTATAATAATGTAAAGAACATCACAGCGTAGCCAGGATAAAAATCTCTCTAAATGGATTTAAAGCCCCCTGTCAAACCGATTTCTGTAGGAGATGACCTAAAATGTTAAACCAACTCTTTGATATGTTCCGTTTTTAATTTTTAAACCTTACTCCCAACTCTAGGAACAATTTATGTTGAGAAAAAAAAAAAAAAAACCCAGAAAGACAAAGTTCAAGATACTGAATATCTTGAGGCTTGCTGGGTGGCCAGTCAGCTTTATTCTATTCAATTCAGCTAAATAAGTTAGAGTGTCAGGAACATAATGCCTCCAGTATCTAGTGAAGAGAAAAAGAAGCATTCTTAAGCCTGTGGAGGCCATTACTCATGTGGCTCCTTCAATGCTGGTGAAAACAGAGAAAAATGTGCACAACGAGCCACATCTACAACCATGACCACCTTCTTTGATAAACATTCTTTCATGCAGGTACTTTAGTACATGAAAATATCAATACATTTCATCTGTTTTTTTTTTTTTCATTTCTGCACCATTTTTACCAACTTTCTGAAGTTATTTGCAGAGAGAAAAAGACATGCTTGACTTAGTGAGACAATAAGAAGGAATGCAGTGTATAAGCGCAGGCTGGTGCCTGACACGGGCACAGACCCGGACATTTAAAGTTGACAGCCAAGGCTTTGTCGTTGCACAGGTATGCGCCTCGAGGCGTCGATGTCTGCAAGCCCAATATCCGATTCCAAACATGCCTTGCGTCTGAGAAATTTCCAGAGACGATAAAGTCAACATCATCTATCGTAGGTGAAGGTTTGACCCGAGAACGTATCGAACTCTACTGCGCTCCTCCCTGGATGTACACTTTGAAGAAATGCCCCCTTAACTGCAGCTGAAGTCATTTTAAACCCCAAGAAAAAATAAATAAAAAGGAGGCTTTCCTTCTCACTGTTACTGAAAGAGAGGTTTAATATTTGAGTGTTAAGCTGTTGAAGTCAGGGAAAAGGAAAAAAAAGAAGCACAAATATGCTGCTGAGGATGCCAAAATGCTGGATCACTCCTCCAACTCTGCACAGGGAATTAAAGACATTTAGACCCCGTTTTTTATTTTAAGTTAATACCCCAAGTAAGCGTTGCAGAGTGAGCGCAACTCGCATCAATTTCAGTGGCTGACTAATTTGTTATGACACTCATTTTAATGTACGCCAGTGCCGCTCTTGTTCACGTCGTGGGGAAAGGAAGTGAGTGAGGCATATAGAGTTGGCTACTCGTCGTGCTCCAAACCCGTGGCGGTGGGGGGATATCTTCTGCAGCAGATGCCAGAAAGAGGCAGATGCTTTTCATCTTCAATGAGACAAATTCCTCAAGCGAAGGCTTATTCTTTATAATTTTTTTCAGCTACTTATTTACTACAGAAAAGCACGGTCCCTCCCAGCTGCACAGAAATACTTTGGGACAACTCTTTGCAACTATGCAAGTTTGTGTTGCGGCGTGGAAAAGGACAGGGCGTCAACCTGGAAACGGACCATGGTGTGATCCAAAATCCAAGCAAAATGGCTCAGCAAACAAGAAGATATTGTTGTTGTTGTGTGCTAATATGTGGGAGAAGCAATGGCAAAACAGTGTGAAGATGTAGGTGTGGATGAATGCCCTTGGGAGAATAAATGAATCCTTCTGTAATGATTTCCCTCCAAAGTCTGGTAAGAATGAGTGAATGAGAAACAAGTGAGCAAGTGGATAATTATTGCTAAAATGCTCAGCCAGATTTTTTCAACAGTAACTGAGAAACTGCAAAATGTTTAAACAGCTACTGGGGTTATACACAGTGCACAAAATAAGCTTGTGATTTGTAATCCCATAATCAAAATACTCTTGAAATAAATCGAATTACTGTAAATCAGGGTGCAGCAACATATCCTGCTCACAAAAAGAGATGATACATGATATGGTCACAAACATTAAATGAGAGAGGATTTAAATTAGGAAAAGTAAGAATTCCCCGCCCCCCCACCCCCGGTCTTTGACAAGGCTTTACAAATCCCAAATGATAATTTGTATAAATTAATCCAGTTTAGTTTATACTTGCCTTTATATCACAAATTTTAAGTCTCTAATTCCAAAAATAATAATACAAAAAATAAATAAATCACTGAAGCTGCTTCCTTGCTATACTTGTACTAATAAAGGATCCTCATTGTAAAATTATCCAGCTCAGATTTGATCACTAGGAATTTCAGTTATTTAAATGTAGTCCAGGTAAGTTGACATTTGTTGGGGACAATTGAATCAGAAACTTTAGCATCATTCACGGTAAAAGATTAGCCAGTTGCGTTTATTTTTTCAGTAATGTCTACAAAACATTTATAACCTGTCTCTTCTGCCATTAATGTTTGTTTATCCAAAAAAAACCTTGGAGGCACAATGCTGAACTTCTTGAATAATTAACCATCATCCAGCTCACTGGATAAGCCTAAATACAATAGTCGGTTCATGAGCCCAAACGAGACGAGACGAGATTTGAGAAACGTTTTGCTTTGCTTTGTTGAACTGCATTCAAAAAATCTGAAGTGGGCGTAAAATATTCAAATCCAAGTTTGACAGATGTGTTTTATGCTACTCTACGATAACATTAAAGCTAGTAAATCTCAAGTACTCACATTTTGTGTTTTCAAAAGTTAGACAGCTTAAAAGAACAAAAAATGCATCATTTTTTAACAAATACAGTACATTTATAATGATAAAAATGCTCCAATCTAGGCCTGCATCATCCATTTATTGTGCTTCCTGCACCTGTCTAATTCTATTAGATGAAAGTAATAAAGTGCTTTTGCTAATAGAATAAAGGTTTTACAGAGTCTATTTTCACTGTATAATTAGCAAACTTATATTCTGAAGTACACATGATCAAATGCAGTCTAGGCTTATCTAAAAGAACTGTTAAAAAAAATCCTGTAGTTTAGCCCTGATGGAAATTTCTGAAGCAGATGCTAACTAGAATCATTACCGCCTAGCGGTGATTGTCACAGTACTTACATTGTTTTTAAAAACTCATGGTTTTAACAATGTTACAGAAAGCTACTGATGACCAATGAAAAGTTTTACTCTGTTAATTTTAAGGATTGTTAGCCAAATAAACAAAACAGTCAACTTTTACAATGGAAAGTCCAGATCATCTGTAAAACCAAAATGGCATTATTCTGTTCTTGCAGTCCTAGTTTGGGAGTTCTTTCACCATTTTCTGGGCAGAACTTTTTGTTTTGTTTTGTGTGGCATCTAAAAATATTAAGATTGTATGCTGCAGTAGGGGACTTTCCAGGAGATCTATGCTACAGCTCTGTCAAAGTATGAAATTTACTGGCCTGAAAGACCTTGGTTTTTGTAGCCTTGGGTTAAAGAACAAATTTCTCTGTTCCTGTGGAGTTTTGGCCAAATGAGTCAAACAGTGATACAAGGTTACACAACCAGTACTAACAAAATGACCCATTTAATAACATATCAACTGACCATTGATTGATATTTGTAGACTCATTGCATTTAGGCCCTCTGCAAAACCAACCTGCATCTAACTATCTTCACTGGAAATATTTTTGGAAGATTTCCCAGTTCATAGCAGCTGTTAAGAGGAAAAAAAATTCCTAATCATAAAGTGGAAAGGAACTGTCTGTACACTTATGAGACCATTAAGCCCCATATCTTGAAAGCGATTGCAGACAAAAAAAAACCTTTGCAGCAATTAAAGCAATAAAAGTTTCAGCAGCTCCCATCACTCTAAAATAAAAGAAGAGTGAAACAGCCAGCAGATATCCCAGATATGGCTGCCCAGTCAGATTGAGTAATGAAGAACAAGGCACATTGATCGGACAGATAAGTAACCAGTCAATGGTCACAACGAGTGAAAATGAAAAAAGATGGAAAGAAAAATAGAAAGAAATGCTTTTTTGAAGGATTTGAAATTCCATGATGCACATAAGGTTTATGTTTCTTAAGACTTGGAAGTTTCATGAAAATATTTTGGTTTTATTGAAAAAGTAAGAATTTTGGAGCAATGTGGGGAAAAAAAGCAATTAGGTCATGTAATGCATCAATACTGTGGTATTTGTCACCCATAGTTATGCTACAAGAATGTGATACCAGTTCATGTTACTATTAATACGACGCAGCAGTCGGCAATCATATTAAACGGGTTTAAAGACAGAAGCGTTTCCACTGAAAATGTTATATAGGGAAATATTAAATAAAGCACAGCCAAAAAAACTAATTATCAACTAAAACAAGGGCATGTTTCAGATAATGCCCTTGGGTGACGTGTTTATTCAAGTCTGAAACTTGGTCGGCTGTGAGAGTTGCTGTGCCAGAACAACCTTTTCCAGACTTTTTTTTTTTTGCAACTCACTCAACAAATTCAAGATGTGGGCGGTGATTCAGAGGCTGAACACAATTTATCGTGCAGCACAGGGTCCCCAATTTGTCAATATGTCAAGATTGCGTGGCCTATTAGGGAGAGATGATTCTGTTGTGGTAACATCATGTCTAAACACAGAGAGAAGACGAGGTCGCTGAATTGAACCTGTCTGAACCTTCAATCTCTTGACAGGGCATCGGCTCTTAATTCTTAACGAAGATGCTTCGGATTCTTAAGTGTTTGGGGACTTCTTGAGAATACAGAGCGTGACAAACAGAGTATACGGTATATAAAGTGTGCAATAGGTGGAGGACTAAGGGATTTAGAGAGGTAATTAACAAAGCAACAATTGGAACATCTAAACTGGGAAACTGTGGAGGACAATAGGGCATTTGAGCCAGCTCACTTGGGAGGTTCAGCACACACCTGAAGCACACCTATCCTGTTTGCCTCCCACATCAGGGAGGCAAACAACTTATTACCCCCCTGTAAATGTGTGTGGCAAGGGAGTGGCCACCCATATAGAAATGGCCGTCGACAGACAAGCAATGCAGGACGCAGCTGCGCAGAGGGAGACAGAGGGACAGAGAGGCGGCGGCTGAGTAAACACCACCATTACGCTAACTACAGGTAGCGTTTCTGCTCTCTGTCGTTTCCCCCTCCCTCCCACTCATGTTCCCTCCATTTCTGCGTCTCTTATTTAATGGGTAATACCGGGCGCGGGGAGGTGGGACAGCTGAGATATATGGGCCAGCGGCGTGGAGAGCTAATCACGGCCGTCTCTGGGGGTGATAAACCCAGACCAGAGAGGTTTGAATTTGCGAAGCCTGCAACAGCTCCATAAACACGGTTACAAGCTGAATTTCAACAGCAGTGTTTTTGGCTCTTGATTAGTTTTCCATGCCCCAGAAGTCTCACCCTCACAGCTTTATACTACCTCCTTTTTTTTTTTTTTTTTCCTCAGCAGTGATCACCGACCACAAGATCCCAGGAGTATTACAGCGAGCCAGCGAGCCCTGCACTGTAAAATGAAAGTGTAAAATAACCAAATGGAGTTCTCTCCTCCAAATTAGAAAACCTTGCTGTGTCCAAAGACTTGACAATGCGTGTCTTTTTTAAATCTTTTTTTTTTTTTTTACAGGGAGCCCCAACAAGACCCTGCATTGAATTTCACCCAACAAAGGGTAATGTCCTGTGACCTATTGAGTTTTACAGCTCCTCTGTTTACAAGCTGATTCCACAAAGTTAATTGTTAACACTTTACTGCCAACCGGGACACTGAGACTGACAGGCACCTCTAACAGATGTGCACATTTCCTTGGGTTGAGCAATAGAAAGTAGGAGGCACTGGTTATGCTGAACTCCAGTAATAATTAAACATGAGTAAAGTTTCTGTCTGTGTGGATGGCCGTAAGGAATGCACTGATGTCACACAGTGTCTTAATTACCAGACAGGTCAAATATATGCAATGGTCTATAGTGCCATGCAAAAGTAAAGCTCCTCAAACTCTTTTTTTTTTCCACATTTTATGGTGTTGAGATTTTATCTGAGTAGTGCATAATTTCTAAGTGGAAGAAAAAAGAATTTTATCGTAAATCTGAAATTTGTATTTTGCCCTCTTCAATCTGATTGCTCAATGTAAAAAAAATAAAATAAAAATCTGCACAACCAGTTGCCATCCAGCCCCTAATTCATAATCTGAAGCCAACATTTGTTTTGTAATCTATTATTCTACCAATTATTCTGTTGATTAATGGATTAATCTGATAAAATATTTGGCAGATTTTTCATTTAACCACTTGATCTAAGATCAAAATGTGAAAAGCTCAACCCTTTCGGCTCGACTTAACGTTGATTCTGTGTAGGACTGATCTGTTGATTATTTTACAAAGAACCTAAATTATAAATTTATTATATATTTATCTTATAATTGGATAACAAAACATGTTTTATTTGCAGAATTTGAATCAGGTGAAAGTAAGGCTACTTGAGTAGTTCTGTGTAGAACATTTACAGATAAAGATAGATTTTCATTTTATATGCAATATATATATTTATATATATATAAAAATTTTTGTACTTTCAAATTGCCTTTTTCCAGGTCTGTATACTTGAGTTGATGATTAACTGATCACTAAATCTGTTGATTATTTCAATAATTGCCTTACACTATTAATCCTTTCAGCTCTACATCAGTTCAACCATTACTCATGCAGGCAGGAAAAACTTCACCGGAAGTCCCATCAGGTAACACAGTGGAGGCTTAATCATTAACTTTCTTTGATTACATGCAATATACAGCATCCCCAATGCAACACGGTGGTGGCAGTATCATGATGTGTGAATGTTGTGCTTGTGACAGACGAAGAGATGGATGAAGATAGAAAAACAGTGCAATCCTGGAAAAAAAGTGTTTTAACTATAACCAACTTTCCAGTCTCCTTAAGAAAGTCCTCCCCACAGCATAATGGAGCCACTACCATGTTTCACTGTTGCGAGGTAGACATTAACATACAGATTTAGTTTCTAATCTAGAAAAAAAATGTTTGACAACCTTGTATCCTTTGTCTTCCACTTCACAAATACGCCTTGCTTTGACCTGGTCTGTCGCATAAAATTCCAATAATATTCATACAAGTTTATTGTTGTCACTCAACAAAACATACAAAAAATAAAACAAATGGTCTTGAATGTAAAACATAAAGGATATAATCTCTAAGGGCCTCTGCCTTCTTCCCACAGAAAATACTGGAAAGACATCTGCGTATCGAGTTCATGATACAGTCCCAATCGACATTTAGTATGGCTGAATGATCATTTAACAAAATTTAAGCATCGCCATAAATTTGCACATGTCTGTTAGGAGGGGAGGGGTCCTTATTACAAGGCCAGCAATCTTCTCAGCATCAAATCATTCTACAATGACGGGCGATATGTTTTTCACCAATATGTAGTACAAGGACTCGAAGAGACACACCAGACTGCCACTTCCATTTTAATTTATCGAGGAGTGATTATTGACGATGTTGCATGGCGGAGCGAGGTAAAAAATGGCTTGCAGTGCAAAGTGCTGTGAAAAAGGGGGCTTGTATATAAATCAAAAAGCAGGCCCGATGTAAAACAGACATCCATCAGGCGAGAGAAATGCTGTGTATACCTGAACCAATAAACTGTTGGAAGCAGCTTTCTTTATTTTATTTTATTTTTTTCCCAGGGTTTACTGAGCACAGAAAAGTATAATTGGGTGCCGAGTGGACTATTTAAAAATGTTGATTTTCAAGCCAAATTTATACAAATCATATTCACCAAAAAGAGAATTTTCCATGTTCAAAGCACAATTAACTTTGGTGCGTGGAAATTCCCTCTACGTATTTAAATCTATTCAAACTTTCAAAACAAACCAGGACTAAAAATCTATTTCAAGCATCTCTTGTCAACTGACGGACTTACATGGCATTGAGTCAGACCTTGCACTAAGCTCTGAATCAGTTGCTTCACTTTAGTCGTAGAATTTGTGGTGTAAAATTACGTAGTTCAAGTAATAAACACTTAAAATGCATTTCTTCAATGACTTAGACTACTTAGTCCCCCAAAATTGGCTGATTCAACCAATTCTCCCAAAATGTGATCTGATCTCATCATAATTTCAGATTTCATTATGTAGTCATTATGCTCCTAATTATTTTTCTACTGCTTTTTATGTCTGTTGTCCATATGACATTTAAAATCTCCCACATGTTGAGGCCTAAAACAATGGGAACAAAATTACACATTACTCAACTTTAAAGCAAAAGCAGAATTTGACTGTGAAGATAATTTATGCAGAGATAAGGTTTCAGAGATGGACTCAGCTATATCATTACTGTGAGGAAATCATGAGATGGCCAGCTGGTTGGATGGATGGAAACATTTAGAGAATGGGACTGGGAATAAAGTCTGAAAATCTATTAAGTCAACAGCCTTCCTGCAGCATCAAGATTTAAAGAAGTTTTATTATTTCTTTGTGTTAAAATTTTACCACGGAAAATGAATAAATAAGCTTGTTTCTGAGTTATAGTTAAACATTAATTTAGCCCAATAAACTTAGATCTATTCTCAACAACAGATGCCTGGAAACATCAAGAAAGAAATTCAAGCTGCCAAGCAAGAGAGATGAGCTGAGACGTCACCACTTGACGGTTTGCTTGTGGACAGATGGTGCCGTAAAATGACTAGGCAGACAGCACAGAAGGCACGGACAACCCCGCACCCTCCATTCACACCACGCAGAGGACTTGGACTCCCCCGCTCCCCACCACCTCCGAGGCAGAAAGCCTTGCCTCCACCAGTAAAAGACAAACACAGTGAAGGCATGTGAGCAAAAAGACTGGCAAACACACAGCTCTGTAGATCAATAGCTCGCCAAACGGAGGCAGTTGTTCCGGCTAAGCTCAGTCCATGGATATTTCATGGATGGATTTTAGGAACCAGAAAGAGAAATACAAACGAGAGCGGGGATATTTAAAGAACGATCTCTGGGTTTGAGTTCGGACTGCATTGCATTCATTCACAACAACTGGCTCTGAGGTGGTAATTCTGCACTGAAATTTGTAAGAGAAGGGTTTTTAAGGGCCCCATGCTTTTCAGCCGGTGCCCCCACTGTTCTAAATCAATTACCTCCAGTCAGTCAATGCTTAGAGTGAGGGGGGGTATTGTAAATCAGCTTGGTGTCAGGCCAGATTAGTAACTGTAAAGAGCGAGGAGTGTTGTGGACCCTTCAGAGGCGGACATGAGAAAGAAGCTAGGGCCTCGAACCTCTGCTGTAGGGAAGCAATTCTGCTCATTGTTTGTAACAATCTTCACAAAGTTTTAATTTTATAGAAATGTAATCTCAAACCAGATGATTCGATCCTATAAATTACCACAGCTTTATAATCTCTGAAGAATGTGTAAGACTGGCATTATTACTGCACTTTTTTCTACAAGGTGGATAGGGCTGAGAATAAATTATTCTGTTTTCCTCCATCTCTTTCACAAGACAAATCCCTGCATGGTTGTGGGTTCGCAAGAACAAGACAAAATAGACTGAAGTTATCAAAAATGACAAACTGCTTCAAGAAGAATCCAATTCAAGCTTAGATCAGACTAGAAAATTAAAGACTTTGAAGTAGAGATGATCAAATATGGGCCAGACTCATTAAAAACAATCACAAACACTGACAGCCAGCAACAGATGTTAGCTTTAGCGTCATTAGCCGCTAATCGTTAGCCAGCCACAATACTCTCACTGAGCATTAAAATTGTTCTCTATTTTTAAGCTTTATAAACATCAAGATGTGTTTTACGTAATGTGTGTGCAGTTATGACATTTATTCAAAAAATAAGAATCAAAAGTCACTAATGCGATATTTAAAAAATTTTTTTTTTTTTTTTTTTTTTTTTACAAAATAGTGAGACTTACTCACATTACTCTTAAAAGCAGATGGTCTGTGGTTGTCCGACTGCAATCCAACAAGCAGTTTCTTATCTCACTACATCTGTTAAATGCAAATTTGCTCCTGAGAAATCCGCTTTGTCAGCCACAATATTCTCTCAGGTAATAAAAAAAACACATACACAGACGTGAGGAGAGTTAGCCGTGGACTACGTTCAGTTTATGACACAGGATATATGATATGTCTCACACCATATTGAATGTTTGTCTTTAGTCGGTGCCGGAGCTCAGAAGAAATAGTATGTTGACACAACGCGTTATTTCACTTTGCAACAGGGCATGTAAAATGCACATGGAAAAGCAGTCCATTGTGGTCTGAGCTACAGAGGAACAAGCTTAATATTGACTGAGGGAAGGGTCAGACAAACTCAGGGAGGGCTGGGAAAAGCCCCTCCTGTAAAACCTGGCATTTGAGGTGGGAAACAGAAACATCATACCTTATGGTTTGTGGCGCAATGCATAAGGCTCTGTTTAAAAAGGATGATCTCCTCATGTGAAACGGGCTTGTGGAAATTTAAAACGGCACATGCCACAGAGAGATTCATCTTTTTCCACAAAAAGTCTATTATTTTCACGAAGAAAACCAAGGCTGCTTGTCCTTGTGGAAACAGTTAAAACCTAACATATTCAGCATGCATAAGCTGTTATTGCACAGAGGATCCCACAGGTCCTAACCCAACTCCTGTCCATGTCTGTGGCCTCTCAGTTCCTGTCTAACCAGTGAAAAGAGGCAGATCCTAATAAGCCATTCTGTCTTTCTGTCAGTCTGTGTTTCCCTCCATCCTCTGGCTTCTTCCCCTCTCTCTTTTCCTCCCTGACCAAGCCTCCTCCTCGGTCTTTTACCCTGTCTAAGCCACGAGCCAGCCTGCTGGAGCAGATGGAAGCATATATCCCCACTGCTCTCCGGAGGACTAAGGATTTAAAATGTAAAAGAGATGAGTTTGAATTTGGCAAAGGCCAGAGGATGAAACAAGCAAGAAAAGTAGGAACTCTCAGCTTAGGCCATGTTCATAAAACTAGATCAATCTCACTGTAACAGGGCAATAAATTATAAAGATCCCAGCTTTAAACTAACCTGGATTGCATCTGTTTGGTGTTAAATCAAGCCTTTTATTGTGACCTAAATATCAAGATTTGATAAACAATGTAGGTGGATAAGTCAGAAAGCATCATAACGTTTTACTTTTTTATCATGAAGTTCTAAGCTGAAAATTTTGGCTTTGTGCCTATAGTAGGGTAATAAAGGTGATCAATCCTAATGCCAAAATATCCACTTGCTGAGGTGGAAACAAACACATTTGAAGCCAGGTAGAAAAAAAAAATCAATAAAGTCATTGGACGCTTTAAGTCAGGTTCAAATTTTTCCCTATACATCAGCTCTGTCTCCTTAAACTGAGGCTCCTAAAAGTTTCAATTATTGCAGCTGTAGCAACAAATTCAGAACAAACAAGATTTAGTTTTTCTGTAACAAATAAAA
>NW_015112691.1:32928-33946 GCF_001443285.1 Poecilia latipinna | reverse complement strand
CGCTTAGCTGCTCGGGCCTAATAATAAACAATAGAAAAACAATAGGCCTTCGCAGCGCTTAGCTGCTCGGGCCTAATAATAAACAATAGAAAAACAATAGGCCTTCGCAGCGCTTAGCTGCTCGGGCCTAATAATAAACATTTGAAAAACAATAGGCCTTCGCAGCGCTTAGCTGCTCGGGCCTAATAATAAACATTTGAAAAACAATAGGCCTTCGCAGCGCTTAGCTGCTCGGGCCTAAAAAGAATAATTAAAGCTCCGCGGAGCCTCAAGCGGCCCTCGCAGCCAAGCGCCGCGAAGGCCTGGCCACCGCGGATGTTCCAGCCACCGCCTCCCCTCAGCACCACCTCCCCCCAGCAACCGCCTCCCCTCAGCACCACCTCCCACCAGCCACCGTCTCCCCCCAGCCACCNTGACATTAGCTGCAGTTTTTTCAGCAGCTCTCCCTGGTGAAGCACGCAACATGTCAAGGGACTGCCATTTGGCCACGCCCCCACGGGTCAGTAGAGTTCATCACGGCAGAGTTCATCATCATTTCATTTCATGTCAGTCTGCACAGGATGAAACCCATAAGAATTAGAGAGAAAAAGTAAGACATACAGTAGAAAAAACAGGTGACTTCCTGTCGGAAGTGGGCGGGGCTAAGGTGATGTCATCAATCGACCACCTAACTGTGATGAGGGCTGGTCTATAATGAGACATAGAAAGTCTGATGCAGCTCTGATCTGGCATTTGGAAGTTATTTCACATTCATGTTTCATGGCGAATAGTCAAAGTTTGGGACTTAGCCACGCCCACATGCTTTGACATACAAAAATTCCTGTGATAACTTTGGACCTTTAATGTCTCAACTCTCTGCTGACTGAGTTTGAAGTCTGTATGTCGAAAGCTGTAGGAGGAGATAGATCAGATGCGACGTCTATGAAAAAGAGGATATTACGGCTTTTATCCAAAATGGCCGACTTCCTGTTGGGTTTGGACCATGGCTCTTTGAGACTTTTTTGTAGGTCCTGACAAG
>NW_015112691.1:26247-27121 GCF_001443285.1 Poecilia latipinna | reverse complement strand
GCTGGATCGATGCTTTATCTGGTAACATGAGCTGCATTGTGTTTTCAGCACCGCTCCCTTGTGAAGCACGCATGGAGATCGGGTGATGTAGCGAGGAGATGAAGCTGTTTGATCAAGCTATTGGGCACAGTGGAGTGAGGTTATAATGTAATGATTTTGGGCTCTTTAGAGGTTCACCAGAGTTGATCACAAAGTCTGGTGCAAATCGGATGAAGCATGTTAGATTTGTAGATGATTGTAGACATGGCAAGCATTGTTACTCGCTATTTAGTCACCCCCACATGGTTCAGCCAGCAGCCAACATTCACAGAGGGCATCATCATGTCATTTTGTATCAGTTGGCACAGGATTTAATCCATTTGAATCAGAGTAAAAGTAAGACATCCAGGAGAGAAAAACAGGTGACTTCCTGTTGGAGGGGGGCGTGGTTTAGGTGATGTCATCAATTGACTATGAGAATCTGATAAAGGCTTGTCTACAATGAGACATGGAAAGTCTGATTCAGCTCTGACCTGTCCTGGAGAAGTTATTGCATTGTAATATTTCATGGCACAAAGCCAAAGTTTGATGCTTAGCCACGCCCACATGCTTTGATCTACGATAATTCTTTTGATAACTTTTCGACCTTAATGTCTCACCTCTCTGCTGAGTGAGT
Source organism: Poecilia latipinna (assembly GCF_001443285.1). Classification (NCBI taxonomy): domain Eukaryota; kingdom Metazoa; phylum Chordata; class Actinopteri; order Cyprinodontiformes; family Poeciliidae; genus Poecilia; species Poecilia latipinna. The sequence continues at coordinate 26,466 of NW_015112691.1, read as the reverse complement.
TTGAAGTCTGTATCTCAAAAGCTGTATGAGTACTTAAATCAGATGTGACGTCTATGAAATAGAGGAAATTACGGCTTTGATCCAAAATGGCCGACTTCCTGTTGGGTTTGGACCATGGCTCCAAGAGACTTTTTTGTACATCCTGACAGGATACACATGTGTACCAAGTTTCATAATTCTAGGTTAAAGCATGGCTTGGGGCTGATCATGTTTTGGTGA
>NW_015112691.1:19403-19958 GCF_001443285.1 Poecilia latipinna | reverse complement strand
GGGCTGATCATTTTTGGTGAGTAGTTACATTTCACAAAGTCAAAGTTTAACGCTTAGCCACGCCCACACGCTTTGATCTACGATAATTCTTTTGATAACTTTTGACCTTTAATGTCTCAACTCTCTGCTGAGTGAGTTTGAAGTCTGTATCTCAAAAGGAGTGGGAGGAGATAAATCAGATGTGACGTCTATGAAAAACAGGAAATGGCGGCTTTGATCCAAAATGGCCGACTTCCTGTTGGGTTTGGACCATGGTTCCAAGAGACTTTTTTGTACATCCTGACAAGATACACATGTGTACCAAGTTTCATAATTCTGAGATAAAGCATGGCTTGGGGCTGATCATTTAAAACATGCTAGAGGGCGCTGTTGAGACATTAGGCCACGCCCACCAAATATTGCACTGGATTCCTGTCCGGGGTTGGACAAAGATCCATCCTAGTGAGTTTGGTGCAGCTGGAACCAAAATTGTGGAATTCAGAGGCAAATTTATGGAGACGTTCTTAAAGGTCACTTGGTGACGCCGCCACGCCCACCTGCTGTAGCAGGTGGGCG
>NW_015112691.1:17699-18819 GCF_001443285.1 Poecilia latipinna | reverse complement strand
ATCTATGGATCTGCCAAGTTTGGTGAGTTTTCGAATATGTTAAAGCCCCCAAAAAGCCAATTCATTTGTTCCAAGAAAAATAAAAATAAGAAACATTTGAAAAAAAAAAACAATAGGCCTTCGCAGCGCTTAGCTGCTCGGGCCTAATTAAATTTATTTGGGCCCCCCGCGCAGCTGCTGTTACAATTTTTTGAGTCTTTTGTAAGTCTTACTGTACAAATGGAGTGGTCAAGTTAAAATATCATAGTGTTTCACGTAAAATGAACTCTTTTCCTGCCAGCATGAAACATTGCCTGGCGAAGAAAATGTGCACATAAGGGAGCTAAGCTTGATATCCTGCTTTTATGATCGAGTTCTTGAGCTAGTTTTTGTGTCGCCCTGTTTTGTCAACAGTGTCGAATTGTAGTCGGGCAGGTTGAGGCAGGGGCTCCGCCAGGAATCGTGAGCCCCCTGACAAAAAATTGTTTGGGCCCCCCCGCGCAGCTGCTGTTACAATTTTTTGAGTCTATTTGACCCATAAAAAGCATCACAATTTTAAAGGCTTGCATCTGCCTTGCTTTCTTTGGTCCAATACTGATATTAGCACAATATTTACTGCTCATGAATTTAACATTCAACAGTACACATCCAGTATGCAAGTAGGTTGCTTAAATTGTTTCTATTAGTTTTAGATTACTGACTGTCTTTCCCCATGAGCAACAGTCAAAAGCAACGTGCAAAATATACATGAAGCAATCCAGACTTCTCAAAAATGCTATGTAGTTGCATTTTATTCAAGCTGCAGTATATAACTTTAAAAAAACATGTTTTCTCCATATATGTTAAAGCTGTCATCATGTCATAGCAGTTTGTTATGAGACGGATAATCTGTGAAAACTATCAATCTCCTCCATCTCCTTCCTGAATTACTATTACTGGTTAAATTAACGCACCGTTCTGACCAATCAGAACTACTAGGATGCTCTTAGCGCTGTCAATCAACCTCATACACTCACTACTAAATGTGCTAATGGTGAAGAAACAATTATCATTACAAGAAACCGTTTATCTGCCGTCATTGGTAGCTATGCTAACTGAACTGAGCATTCACAGTTTGAATCTGCACAGCTCTGTGCTATGC
>NW_015112691.1:7679-14228 GCF_001443285.1 Poecilia latipinna | reverse complement strand
TAATAACAGTTTTAAAAAATATATGGAAAAATTTTTTTTTATATATAAGTTACAAACTGCAGCTTTAATTTCACTCAGGAGAGGACAGGTCAGAAGGGATGTGGGTTATAACTGCTGCTGACTGACTCATCTGTTAAGTGGTAAAAGGTACAAGGGAGAAGTTAAATATATGAATATGTTGGTAATTTTTTTCCTTAATTCATTAAATGCTAGTGAAATGGAGGCAAACAGTAGTTTGTAGCTAAGCTAATTATGCCAAATGGTTGACAATCTCCAAGAAAGTCTACCCACCTTTCTTGGAGAAAAACTGGGTTATAAATTAACATTCTTGCCTCCCTCTTTATTTTTTTGAAAACCTGATTTTATAACTTTTCTTAGCAGCATAGTAACTGCCACAGTCATTCGTGATTTCCACTGACTGCTGCTAACAGCGTCACTCTGAAGCGCTCCAGGTAGGAACGAACCATTTAACAGAGATAGGGGGGTTCAGTGCAAATATAGATGTGTGTTTTTTGATCTGGGAGTGTGAACACAAAATTTTTACTGCTAAAAAGATCTTTGAAAATACAATATGATTAATTTTGTAACGGACAGGGCCCCATTTTTTTTTCTATGAACAAAAAATAAATTTAATTGTGGAGGGCCCCCTGTTGGTCGGGGCCCTTAGAATTGTCATCACTTTTCTCTCCTATACCACACCCCTGCGTTGAGGACACTTAAAACCTTCACCAACTACTTTAAAATCCTTTCTGTGGTGTCTTTTTCTGATTGATAACAAAAAAATAGGAATGATTTGTAAAGCGCTGTAAAGACTGTGACTAGCCAACGATTTGCAGTTAATGTTGCTAACGTTAGCATCCGCATTGAAGGTTTCTATGCACCAAGCTTAAGAGTTTGGTTAGATCTTTGTCAAATCTAATTCAAAATCTAAAATATTTTTATCAAATCTGAAATGTACAATCCTACTATTAGGGCCACATAAAGAATATAGCAAAAATTACAAGAATGAAGTAGAAGTATTACAACTTTATTCAGAAATTATTATGGCTATTCTCATATTATGACTTCATTCTCGTACTTGTTTATTCTTATAATTTTATTTGTTTATTTTTCATTTTCTTCTTGTTATGGCCCTAACACTCCGTCATACTTTTCTACTCATATGAAAGCTTTAATAAACATTTATGCCATCTGCAAAAACACAAACAGGAAGCATTTTAAAACATAATCACCTGAGAATTAAGCTTACAAAAATACATTGTGTGGACAAGCGAAACCCAAACTGGGGTTTTCTACCCTTACAGGCTTTCTAAGCACAGTGTAATGTATGATAAAACACAAAAAAGGAAGCTTTATAGTGCGTGAACCCAATATTGTGTAAGGTTTCATCTTATGAGCTGGTTGGATAAATATAAAAACTTCCAGAGAACTGCACAACATTTGGAAAGCAGCAACTTTAAATTGCTAAAAGCCTCACCGCCCACCACCTCGCCATTCTCCATTCCGAGTCCATCAGCGGACTGCTCAGCTTGAGAGGCAGTAAATCCAAGTAAATCCACTCACATCTCCTCCCTCCATCTCGTTTTTGCATTCCTCCATCCTGCACTGGGCCACTGTGCTGTAAACTGATGCTTTGGTAGTTTTAGGGGACCAGATCTGAGCGACAGGGGTTAAAGTCAAAACCGGCTCTGTGCCAACTGGGGCAGAGCTGTGATGTGAAATGTTGAGTCAGCAGGCTTGTAGCTTCCTCGCTGCACGTTTTCTGATCAGTCTTCATTTCTTTATTGATTTAAATGGTGAGGTCACTAGGCATAGTGCAGAAATGCAACAATCTGATGCACTGATAGGACTTCATAAGACCCAATTCAATGCTTTGGGTAGTATTATGCATTTTCTGGCACATTTTCTGGCACACAGTTGTATATTACAACCAACTAAATGTTACCTTCAATTGTTATAAAAATTTTTACATATAGCTATTATAACTTAAAAGAAATTTGATGTCATAATTTAATGCCTTCAATGTCTCTTGAAGAAGCTCCTGCTCATTCTGAAACTCCGTCTTCAGGAAGTCATCACAGCATCTCTCCCCTTTAACAATGTTTTACCAGCATTTCATTGAGAAGTAGCTCCTATAATGAGCTCAGCAGTTCCAACAGATGTGGAATTGCTGATTGCTGCTGGCTAGTCTGAAGGAGCTGAAAGGCAGAAGGCTTCTCTGTGAGGTGGAAGCTCTGAAGATTGCAAACTGCAGCTAAGTCCACCCAAGCATTTTGAACAGCTGAATGGTTGCCATGCATGAAAGAATCAAGGCATCACTCTTGGCATCACTCACATTATTTAACATTAGCATGATGTAAAGCTAAAGAAGAGTTGATTTTACATAACTCTGCCCCTTTAAAGTGATCTTTGAACTAGCTAACGGAAACAAACAGGAGAATGATCTTTTTTGCAAATAGTACAGCAAAAATACAACAAATATGCAGCCAATTCTTAACAGGAGAGTCTGATTTCTTCAATAAAACACTCCAGACTTATCCCCATCTGGACATTTCCTGCACGTCCTACACATTTCTTCTCATTATGATTATGCATCAGGTGCTTATCCGTTGTTTTTGTTTTGTTTTACACTTGGCTGTATAATCAGGTGGTCCACTCCAGCTCTCCATACAAACACTGAGAAGTCATATGGATCACCCGCCATACAGCCATGAAACCTATATCTCCCTGGCAGCTGGCCCACACTCTGACCTTTGCACATTGTTTCCAGTAGAATCACATGTTGGGAGACGTGAAAGTGTGTGTGCAGCGTGTTCATGTGCGTCCGCGCGTGTGTGTGTGTGGGAAGAGGACAGGGTGGGTTGGGGCACTTGGTTCCTTTACATGCCTGCCACTTATTTCTGGTGGCAGTCAAGCAGGGTGTTTAAATAAAACCGTTCGACAGAATCAGCAGCGGGGGGCTAAACAGGCTGATGTGCTAACAAGCCTCCGCTGCCACTGCCAATCAGAAACAACATGGCAGCTGGGGAGCTGCTGAGAAACCAGACACATCAGACTTTTTATGACAAGTTCCTCAATCTACAGAACTTCATTAACCATTGAAAATGTGCACAAAACGCTGTCAATATTCTGCCAATATCAAAATTATTCAATTGAGGAATTGCAGTGTTTTCATTAAATAAGAAACACAATTAAAATCATAAGTGAATAAGCTTGTTCTTGTGATAGGGTATTAAAAAACATGCTACACCATAATAATCTACTACTTCCCGTCTCCTTCTGTGCCAGCGGCAACGTCTGGTAGTTGATCATGTGATGCAAAAATTTCTGTTGTAGTTTTCCAAAATAAAACAATTTCAACATTGCTAGATTTGTCCTATAAAACAAGATGGACTTTGCTGAATAACTCTTTAACTTTAAATATTTATATCACACACATTTAATATTAACTGTATCATATACATAATATTAAAAAGTTTTTTTAATAAAAGCATTTTTTTTCATGTAGCTTGTAAATTAGATGTTCTGTCTGCATTAGCTACAAAACTAAATGACATAATTACAGCAATTTTGCATAATAAATAACTTTAAGGAGATTTTTTATTTTTTGACAGTTTTCTTCTTTTTTTTTGGTGAAAAAAAAGTTAAACCATAGGAGTAATATTTGAAGATCAGTGGCTGTAATAACGCAGATAAAAAATAAAAAAAAACAGGCAACTTCCACAACATAAAATAGCTCAAATTAGCGTTTTACTATCGGCAGACACTTCAAAAAGCTGTAATCCTCAAAGGAATCCTTTCAGTTTGTTTTGTTACAAAGGTGATTGTAAAATAAAGCCATAAAACAGAAAGTTAAAACAGAAAGTAAAGCAGGCTGGATGGGAAGAATGTTTCATCAGTTTTTTTCTCCCCTTGTTTGTTTGCTTTCTGGACTTTGCTGCTGCAGAATCAGCATTTGAGTTTGCACATGACAGATATATATTTTTTCAGCCACCCAGAGAACAGCAGCCTCTCCTACGACTTCATCCCATCACATTGTCATCTAATAAACCTGATCTGAAAGCACTTGAGCTCCCAGCTGCTGTGAATCACACAACTTATCAGAGCATTTATGACTTCAAGGCTGCAGCTGCCACAAAGAGCTACTGTGTGACACAAAGACAAACACTCAAACAAGTAGTGGGGATAAGAAACCGCTCAATTCGGTACACGCACGCACACACACACGCGCACACGCACACACACCAAAACATGTCCCAACTCCCTTCCCTAAAATGGACGATAGGAAATGCTTTTCTCCTCAAGTCATTTTTTGAAATCTTTGACTCTTTGGAGCCGGAGCGATTCTGTTGGCCACGGAAATTCCTGCTCAGCTCCTGCTTAAGAGTAGCAGAGCCTCAGGCTGGACTGGACAGACAGTCCGGCGTCAGGCGGTCTGCAGCCTATTCACATCAATGTCTACACTAAACTCTGTAAATAATAACAATAACATAATAATAATAATAATAATACAAGAAATTAAAATTTTCTGCTTCACGTTTGACAGGATATTAAGTACCTCCTCACACCCCCAACTTCTGTTGCTTCTTTAACAACGACTGCTGGGCAAGCGATTCAAAACTAGCATCGAACTGGGTCCAGGAGTATCATCCCACATAAAATCCAGCAAATCAGCTGCAGATCCATGAATGTTGTCAGAAACGCGAGCAGGTCCAAAGCGGTGCAGAAAGCTGATGTAATCTGACAGCAGAGATATCTAAAAGTTCTAGAAATTTCCTGAGCAGGCAGCCCAATATCTGCTGTAATCGCTGAGCGCCGATTACCCTGCGCACAAGAAGCCTGACTTTTTTTTCAAATAAGGTCAAAGGTCACAAAATGGAGATTTGGATCTCCTTGCGCTGAAAGACTTCATGTGGGTGTCATATTAGGAAGTTTTGTAGACCTTATCACAATGTGCATGATGCAAAGTGTGTACTTTATCAAACTATTTTTTTTCTTTTGATTTGGCTCATTTGCAGTTTTTTATTGAGTTGTCACAAATGTGCTACTACAGCTGCATCCATAAACAAGTTATTGCTGATTTGTGCTTAAACTGCACAGAAAAAAAAGCTATTCACTGGATGCAACTCTGAAGGGCGCCAGGGAAGAAAAAAATCTGACCTTTTGTTATCATTGTTACTTGACCAATTTATTTTATGTTATTTTATGGATTATAAGGGAGTAGTATTTGGATGTAGTAGTTTTAAATCTGGCAGAAAATGAAGGAGTTACCCCATTTATGCATTGATGCATCGTTACATGATCGTTATTCAACTTAAATAAGAACATGAATGTACATGCTGTTGGTAGACCAAAAATGAAAACATTTTTCAGTATTTGACCGGCTGGATACAAATTAGAGGTGCTCAAATAAAAATCGGCCGTTTCCGACAATCTGCTGACTGACTGATGCATCTCTGGTTTTAACTAAGTGCTGCAGAGCACTCTGCATGATGTGAAGTTTTAAAGTTGCAAACAAAAGCCTCCCCTTTCAGAGAACAGCTCTGATAAAACTAATCACAAGTGAAGCATTAATTTCGGCTCTGCACACATTAAAGCGACCAGCTGTGAGTGAATCCCGCTCAGGTCACGTGGAGCGCTGCAGCAACAGGTCGTGTGATTTCTGTCGCAGCTAAATAAGAAATGAGATCTCTGCCAGATGTGTTTTAATCAGCTTCCAAAGATCCAACCGGGGCTCTTACCTCTTTTTCTCCTTATCAGCCGTCATGTTTGCAGGTAATCTCAGTCGCAGTGCTGTAACTCCTTCAGTCTGAGTTAAGTCCAACTTTTGAGTCAATAGAAGTTTGTTATTGATTTTGAAAAAAAAAAAAAAAAAGTGCCGGTATTAGACCCAAATGCGCAGGTCAGAAGGAGCTCAGTGCCGGATCATGCCATGAAGCAGAGAACCGCTCGATTAGTCCGGGAATCTAGGCTGAGGAGCCCGCAGCAGGAGAAAGGGGATTGGGACCGTACAGTCTCAGAACACTGCCGAGGATCGTACAGCCTCTCACCCGCACAGGGAAGCGTTCCACTAGACTGGAAGAGAGCAGAGCTACCGTCACAGCTGTCGAGAGAAAACCGCCCGCAGGTCCGCTTGCCAAAACTTTTCCTCGCCCTCTGATAACAGAAGTCCCTCCACAAGCTGCTCGGGCTCTGACCTGAGTGTCAGCTGGCACGGTGACAGCGCTCCCACGGCGCTGATTGGTTTGCACCGCCGCCGGGAGCCACCCCCTCTCTGCTGATCATCGCCGCCCTCCCCAGTGAGCCCGGAGCTGCGCGCCTACCTGTTTGTCCCCCTGATGTGCAACAGGTGTCTGGGGGAGTAGCGCAGGGTCATTAAAGGAATAATACTAATTTGAAAATAAAGTAAGATTGCCCACAACGATTTTTGAAAAATAAATCTTTAAAGCAGTGGTGTTTACATGTATGCCATGCAAACATGTCAAGTTCAAAATACGGAGAGAGATACAAAGTTTCTTTTTATTCTCAAAAAAGAAAAAAACCGATTTT
>NW_015112691.1:0-4396 GCF_001443285.1 Poecilia latipinna | reverse complement strand
TATTTTTATCAGCTAAACATAAACTCTTTTAATGAAACAAGAAAAGTTGCCTTATTGTGGAAAATAATTTATAAATCATTGTAGAGAATCAACATAAATTACATTCTTGTGGATTTGCCTGTGAAAGAGAGGAAGAATGGAGAGCAAGAAGGAAAGAAGGAGAAAGAATGAAAGAAGGAAAAAAGAAATGGAAGAAATAATGAAACAAAGCAAAAGGCATCCCTTTCAGAGAGAAGGAAAGAAAGGAAGGAAGAAAGAAAAAGAAAACTTTCATACTGCTGGCTTACTTTCTTGCTGTCAGTACATGTTTCAGACAGGAAGAATATTCCTGATGCACTTCCTACACATGGATTCTGAGGTAAATAATAATAGAGGAAGATGTTCAGAGGAATTCCATCTTGCTTTTTAATTTTAAAGAAATAGTCTTTAAGGACAAATTCCTTCAAAGACTGAAATAGCCATGCTGGAACAGAGAAAGCCCTTTTTTAAAAATATAAAATACAGTTAGGTGTCTGAATTATTAAATTTGTAAATATTTTGGTAAATATTTGCATTGTTGTTTGACGTCAAAAATGTCATTTTTTTTGGTATTTTGTAAGAAGGATAAACATAGACCAAGAATCAATATTTTAAAAAAAGAGTAAAACTCAGAGCGTCTCGATTACTAACCCAAAGGTTTACCAGTTGATCTATCATCTGTTCCTCATCTAACGTGCCCTGTGCTCGCTCACAGACTTGGTGCCACCTTATGAGGATTTAGCAGCTTTGGTTGAAAATTATGTTTCATTTTCAGCAACTGACTTTCTTCTCATGTGGAAATAAACTGAATGTTCTCTGCATATTTACCAGAATTCCCCCAATTTCTCACCTCCAAAAAAACATTGAAGTTGTTGATGTGATATCACACCTAAAAAAAAAGTTTAGAATGTGATAAAATTTCTTCTAGTTTAAATGTTTCTTAGCCTGATTTGTAGACTTTTTTTAGTCTTTATGGATATTTCTACACTAAGTGTAAACTTAACCACTCAGACCAGGCAGTTTGGTTTGAATCTAGATGAATGTTTAGTTCTTAGCCATGCACTCCACCTACACACTTTATCTTAGCAGCATTTCTATTACAAATATGTGCAAAACCTTGTAGTTTTATACACAAAACTACAAGTTTGTTTTTTTTGTGTGCAAATAAAAAAGCATTAGCAAATGTTTTTTTGACATGTTGAAAAAACAACTTCACAATTGAGGTGTTTTTGGTGTTTTCAATAAAAATCATATGTGAATAAGTTTGTTATTGTGATATTAAAAAACACACTTCGCCATCATCCTCCAACTACTTCCTTTTGTCTTCTTCATGGTTTCCGCCAGTCAGGCTGTTACATCACGTTACTTGTGTGATGCGAAAAAAGTGTTTCTATTGCAGTTTTGCAAAACAACCTAATTTTGATTCGTCTGAAAATACATATCAAAATTACATATTTTCATCCTAGCTCCAAAAATTTTTGTCCGAAAGTATCCAAGTTTTTTTTAAATTTGCGTGTTTCCATTAAGCAAATTTATTTCTGTAATTCCAAATTTCACAATTATGTTACATTATAATGGGTCAATGGAAACACAGTTCCTGCTCTGTCTTATCCATGTAGCACCACTGTCTCAATCAGGTTAGAGGCTAAATGGGAGCTAGCAACATGAACATTACTGATGTGCCAAAATTAGTTGAAAAGATACAAAAACTTGTACTGGTGGTTCAGGTGATGACTGGTGATGATTATTTAATCATTGTAAAGACGGTTTGTAGTGTGTTTTGTTGCAACCTGAAGTGTGAAATAAACTTCAATGGAGTTTGAAAACAAAATATGTGTATTTATGTCTGGTTGAATAATATGTGTGCCCAGTTAATTTTTTATTTTATTTTTTTGGGGGGATTTTATTGTAATCCATAAGGGGGCCCAGAAAATATTTGGGAACCACTGGGGGGGCCCAAAAGAAAATCTTTGGGAACCACTGATTTAATCAGTATATTAAAAAGGGGTGCAGTATTTCCCCCAGAAAACTTGCAAAGCCCGGTGGTCAGGGCACAGAGGCAGTCCACAGCTGGTCCACCGTGTTTTTAAATTAAAAGATGTTAAGTAGAATGTAAAAATATTACTGGGTAATTATATGCTACGGTAAAACAGCATCAGTGAAATGTTATGTAAACCCACAACTAGTCCTAAAAACAACAAATCAAAAAATACATTTGAAATGAATATCAATTATTTGCACTTCTGTTTAAGCCAAATGAAGTCAGCAGCTCCATCAGGTCCCCCAGGGCTTCAGGGGCCCATAAATGCTAATATTTTAACACAGACCACAGATGTATAAATGTAACATGTATTTATTGAGATTATCAATGGTGTTAAAGAAGCTGGCAAGTTTACTTCGTAAAACTTCAGAGAACAGTATTCATAGATTGTTTTGTTACTATAGCAACAATCTGGTGCTGTGAGATTAATCTTTGAGTTTGAGCTCTCTTTGTTCACAAATACAAATTAGTAAACTGTAACCGATTGCTTTTTAGGTTGACCAATTAAACTATTCTCCCTCTCCCAGATTAAATCTAACACAGAAGCTGTTAGAGGTGCTGATGTTTTTAGCAGCAAGAGGGTCTCTTAAGTCAAATTCTGCCCAAGGCCTCATACAGCCTCGGACCGGCCCTGCATGATTTCAGATTTCAGATTCATTTGTATCCCAATTGGGCAATTGATACTGCAGCAAGTATAAAAAACTACACTTGATGACTATAAATGATGAGTTAAATCCTCTGCACTTCGCAGCGATGCACAACAAACGGGAGATTTAGTTAATTAATTTTTTTTACGGTGGAATTCTGGGAAACCCACAATGTAAAAAAAACATAGATTTTACGGTGTTGGAAACCCGTGTTGTTGGAATGGTTCCTTTTTGTTGCTTTCCCCCTCTTTTACCACCAGAGGGTGCAAGAAGATGTTCCCTCCCGAGTTGAGGTTGATTCCTGGATTCCTGCACAGCTATAATTAATCAGATCATCTGGAGGAGTATATGGGGACAGAGCTGCCGACACTTCAGATCCAGAGTGTTAGCCAGTATTTGGTACTCCAGCCCTCTACTGTGATCTCCTGTTGTGGACTTCAAGTGATATCTCTTTGTGCTTCTTCCTCAGGTTATTCCTTGTGATGCTGTGGACCCACTGGTTGCCAGAGTTCCAATGACACCTCCGCAGTAAACCACACCTCTTTGGATTACCCTGTTGTCAGTCTCACTCGCTCCCCACCTTCTGTGATCCTAAGCTTACCTGTCCGCCCTCCACCGCAGCCTCTTCATCAGTCAAGCAGCAACACTCCACCTGAACCAAACCCCGGTAACCACAGTGATTCTTGCCCCCGGACAAGACCTACCTCCACCCAAGTAAAACCAGTCCGTTTATTCTGACACTACCATTTTCAGCGACCCCTGAACTCACCATCTCTCTCTTTTTACCTCCCAGTGCTCCAGTAATCCAGATTAGAGACTTTCCCCAGAACCCGATTGTTGATCATTATTTTGTGTTTACAATAAACTTATTTNGTTGTTGGAATGGTTCCTTTTTGCTGCTTTCCCCCTCTTTTACCACCAGAGGGTGCCAAGAGGCTGTTCCCTCCCGAGGGCGTTGCCGTTGATTCCTGGATTCCTGCAGAGCTGCAATTAATCAGATTATCTGGAGGAGTTTATGAGAACAGAGCTGCCGACACTTCAGATCCAGAGTGTTAGCCAGTATTTGGTACTCCAGCCCTCCATGCTTCTCACTGTGATTTATATCTCTTTGTGCTTCTTCCTCAGGTTATTCCTCGTGACGCTGTGGACCCACTGGTTGCCAGAGTTCCAATGACACCTCCGCAGTAAACCACACCTCTTTGGATTACCCTGTTGTCAGTCTCACTCGCTCCCCACCTTCTGTGATCCTAAGCTTACCTGTCCGCTCTCCACCGCAGCCTCTTGTTCAGTCAAGCAGCAACCCTCCATCTGAACCAAACCCGGTAACCACAGTGATTCTTCCCCCTGGACAAGACCTACCTCCACCCAAGTAAGACCACTCCGTTTATTCTGACACTGCCATTTTCAACGACCCCTGAACTCACCATCTCTCTTTTTTTGCCTCCCAGTGCTCCAGTGATCCAGATTGCAGACTTTCCCCAGAACCCGATTGTTGGTCATTATTTTGTGTTTACAATAAACTTATTTGACTGATTTCTGTTCTCCGCCTGGTGTTCTGCATGTGGGTTAAGAAATTAGACTCCATTATGACATACAGGTAAAATCTTTTTTTTTTTTTTTTCCGGAAAAACCCTGGCGGCCGGGGTTCCCAAAATTAAACCGAAAAAAAAAATAACGGGAAAAATTGTTT